>NW_018744745.1:2017828-2226015 GCF_001683475.1 Chenopodium quinoa
AGGAACTTGTAAACCGTTCACGAGGTGAAGGATACATGTTTCGGGGTTTTCTGATGTCCTGCGGGAGAGTTACAATTCCGAGACTGGAACCGGACGCCTGTACCTGCAAAATAACGGAGACTCCTGAGAGCTCCGCCTCCAACGGTCAAGTTAGTACCTGATTAAGGAGTAATACGGAAATTAAAGTAATAAGACCTCTCTAGGTGAGAGTGTTTAATGTTGGTAATCTGCTTGTTAGCGAGATTAGCCGGTTATTAGTGTTCCGTAATGTTTCTGTTCTTCTCTGTTCTCTTGATTTCTTGATTGCTCAATTAATGAGGATTAATTAAGTATTTATAGTCTTGAGAAGCGTGCCACTCTCTAGGTTTAGGGTAAACCTAGGGCTGACCGGGCCTCTAGACAGGATTGGGCCTTGTTGGCCGGTTTTCCCATTTGGCATGGGTGGACACGTGGCGTGTCTCGATTGGTCCGTAGAGGACGTATCTGTGATTGACACGTGGCAGGCTCCTATTGGCCTACGTGAAGGACACGTGGCGGAACCTGGTTGGTCCACTTGTCAGACGGTGATTGGTGGATAAAAATCCCCTAATCATTTGCCCCTCACAGGTGGCACGTGACTGGTCACGTGTCGCCTGTGACAGGTGTCGCACGGTGACAGGCGACGGCCTGCTACAGGTGTCACCTTGCAAAGGCCGAGAGATTTTCCCGCCCAAATTTTGAATTTGGAAGCGACCCTTCGCCTTCTCACTTTGCCTATATAAGGAAGTGCTGACTTCGGTCATTTTCACATTTGAGAACTTTGCGAGAACATTCGGACCCCTGAACTTGCTCTGACATTTCGACCTTTTCTGCCTACCGCCTGTTCTGACAAGCCGACTGCACCGGATTTCCAGAACTTCATCAACCGTCACTCGTTCAGGTAACTCAGTTCTCTTACTCTTAATTTTCTTTTATTTTTTTGAAATGGCACCACGGAAGCACACGACACGACCTAAGTTAGTGATCAGCCGGTCACCGGGGACGGCTGAATCTAGGACTAGGAGTGCCGCCTGCCCTTTTCTGGACCCATCTTTGCCCTTTATACAAAGTCCGACTGTATCTGTGTCTATGCAGAACGTGATGGCCAGAACAAAAAAGACTGCTATGATATCAAACTCAGACGGCTCCTCCCAAAGGGTGCTCATTAGTGAAACATCTGACCAGGCGCCAGATGTAGAATTGAAACGAGGCGGCTGCCAAGCCGACAGTTCTGAGAGAGGGGCCAAGGTGGTCCCTTCCCATCTTACCGTTGATATGTCTAATTTTCCTCCTGCTCCTTCTAAGGGAGAGGAGGCGGGCCCCTCTGGGAGAGGGGAGGAGTCGTCCTCTTCGGACTCGTCAGAGGACGAGTCCGAGTCCAGCTCTTCTGGCCACAGTTCTCCAGGCTCAGAAGAAAGACATAGCCGCCTACAAGAGGCGAGACTTTCTCATGCAGTTGAGAAGGGGGACAATTGGGCGGAGCCGTCCGCCTCTTACAGAGAGGAAAACGCCCCCTACTACTGCATGGTACCCCGGGGCCGGATCGCAACCATGCAAGACAAAGTGGAGAGCTTTATTGCTAACCACAGAATGGGCCCGGAATTTTTACTGTTCGTGCCGGATCCAGAAGACACTGTCGTCTGGCCGGCTGGTACCAGCTATGATGACGGCTGCTTTGGCTGCTATGTGGCGGCCATCAAAGCTGGACTGCGCTTCCCATTACATCCGGCTGTTCAGCGGATTTTAGATGGGTATGATTTGGGGTTATGGCAGTTAGCCCCCAACTCTTGGGTAAACGTACTCGGCTATGTGGCCGGGTGCGAAATGTACGGGGTGGAGCCAAGCTTTGAGGCTTTCGCCCACATGAACTATCTCAGCCGGACCCCTAAGTCGGGAGGTACCGGCTGGTATCAATTAACAAGCCATAGGGGTTACCTCATGACGAGAGGTAAGGCGAACAAATGGAAGGATTGGCGGAACACCTTCCTTATCATTGAGGGTTCAGACACGGAGCTGAACCAACGTTTTAACAAGTGGAATAGGGATCCGCCTCTTCTCGCAGGCGGCCGCAGCATGCCGCCTGTTCCCCCAAAGGCTAAAAGAGAGATCCTAGACAAAGGACTCTTCAAAGTAGAGACTAGGGTGAACTTTACTTCAGGGGTACGAGAGCAAGTACCCCTAAACTGCGTCCCGAGCTTCAAGTGGCTCTATGACGAGTACTTTTTGGCCGCCTGTGGCCTCAGCAGTCGGTGCTCTAGAGGTAGCCGGCCTGACAAATACTCTGTTTTTTCCACGCCTTGTTTACTTGGGATCTTTACTAACTTTGCTGTTTATTTTTTGCAGCTGACGCCATGAGTAAAATAACAGCATCCAAGACTGCGGCGGCCATGTTGCGGGCCTCTCTCATGCAACAGTCTTGTGCCGACTCCCCCAACAAGGGGGCACCCTTGGTAGGCTTCGAAAACTCTTCCTCTTTTAGGAGTTGTCTTATGCATATACTAACTCTTTTTGTTTTCAGTCTGGCACTCCAAGAGCTTCTTCCTCGCAACAGCCGGACCCCAAGGCCCGGAGGACGACTGTTGCAAGCTCTCCTGGGTCTTCCAGGAAAACAGTGGCGGCTGAGAAGCAGCCGGCCACTTCTTCTAAAACCCCGGCGGGGCCGCCTAGAAGTATGGACAATTACTTGTAAAAACTTTTACACTTGCTTCCTTCTTGACTAGGTCTAACTTGCTTTTTTACGCTTGATGCAGCCGGCCCTCAGGGGCTTGACTTGGTTGAGGTAGCCAAGTCCATGATCAAAGTAGTTCCTCCATCTGAAAGGGAGGCGGTCAGGGGTGCCGGCACCCTTGACCTTGATGGGATTTCAGGGGTCCTTGCTGAGGTATACTTAGCATATTTTTGAGTATTTGAGTTCCAGGACGCCTGTTATCTTTTTTGTTTGGAAACTGACGCTTTTTTTTTTGTACTTAGGCCCTGCTCCGAGTTAACAGCCTTCGCAAGCCGATTGATCGGAAAAAAAGAGGTAAAGGCCGCAAAAGCTATGGCCGCCTCCAACTGTGATAAGGCAATGTTTCAAATTGCCCAAAATGAAGTACTGACCATTGATATTCTTTATTATCAGGCGCAGGCTACCGCCGCTGTTCGGGCTCAGTTAGAGGCGGCCCAGAAGAAGAATGACGAGCTGGAGGCGACCGTCACAAATCTTAAGGCCGAGCTGAAACCTCTTCGCCAAAAAATGCACTCTTACGAAGCCATGGAGAAATCTTTGGCCAACGTAAAAGAACGCCTGGTGAGCCAAGAGAAGAGTCTTACCCAAGAGCTCTCGGAAAAGGCCGAGCAAGAGAAGAAAGAGCTCGTCCGGGAGATGGTGGAAGACTCCGCTCAAATCCAGCGCATGACCTGGGGCCGCCTGTTCCCCAATGCCGACTTTGCCTCATGGGAAAGAACGTACCGCCAGTGTTCGGAAACATATAATCAAGAGATCCTGGCGGCTGCTGAAGAAGAGGCGTTGGAGATACGTTGGAGGAGGAGGAAGAGCCGGTTGTGGCGCTTGTGCCACTTGGGGGTAAGGCATCAAAAAAGGGTGCAGCTGAAGCCGAGTCCAGCAAGAAGAGTGCTGACCAGGCGGCAGCTGCTAATACTGAACTGCCCCCTTCTTAAGCTTAATGTATTTTTTCCACGGCCTGCGTGCCGTTTGCTTTGTATTTACCCGGCCAGGGGGCCGGGCTTTGAATATTTTGCTGGTCTTTAATGACCGGCTTATTTTTAATCAAATTTTTATTTTTAATCAAATTTGTCTAAGTATTCCATATCTAATATCCCATTGTTCACTAGACCGACTGTTGTGTATGGCCGAACGTTGCAGACAGGTACAAATAGTAAGTACGCCGCCTATGCCCTGGACGACTGGTTGTCTGTTTCCAGGATAGACGATCAGTCGGCCATTTATTCAATCGGTATTCGAAATATTTATTCAATCGGTCGGACCAAGTAAATAGTATTACCTAGTCGCCAAGGAATTAAGTAGGATAACAAGCGGCGGGTACCGGTTGTTTCCCTTTATTGCCAATGTTGGCTTTTAACTCGTAATTTGTTAACCTAGCAAGAGTAGTGGTTGAGAGCCCCTGTTTATTAAAACAGGCGGACGACTCATACCTTTTAGGCTCCATACTAAGTTTGAGTGACTATTAAGTTAACATAGGAGTTACTTAGTCTTCGTCACAATCTAGATTGAGTAGTAGAGGTACCAGGCGGCGTAGGCCGGCTAGACCCCTTGATTCGCCAATGTTTGTTGGCTATTAACTCAATAGGTACCCCCTGTATTTATCCCAAGTAATACAGGCGGTCATCTGACTCAGATGTCAACTGCTTACCACTGTTTGGTTAGTGATAGAGTTATCCTTGTCTCAAAAACGGCTACGTGGTTGCCTTGAGGACAGTCGTATAGGTGCCGTGTAATTAGTTTATAGAACAATGTTCCACCCAAAAAGGGAGCTGCTCTCTGCGACGAATTTCATCCGGAGGGATGCCGTCGGACGCCTGCTATGATGTTGGGACAGGTCGTATTAGTTTTGTAGATTTGATCAGTGGCTTGGCGCCTGTCTGATCATTCGGCCGGTGGCCTTGGTAAGTTCTTGGTGAACGTAGGTGCTAAGTAAAAGAAGGGTAGCCGCCTGTTAGACACAGGTTCGGCCAGGCCCTAATCTTTTAGCTAAGTATTGCGAGTAAAATACTCAATGGAGAGTAGCCGACTGTAAAGTACAGACGGCATGCCCTCTGAAGATAGAGTGAAAAACTCAATGGAGAGTAGCCGACTGTAAAGGTACAGACGGCATCCCCTCTGAAGATAGAGTGAAAAAACTCAATGGAGAGTAGCCGACTGTAAAGGTACAGACGGCATGCCCCTCGTAATACAAAATTGAATAGTAAGTGCAAACTTTATTAAGTAGCTCTTTACTTTACATCATTCAGAAGAAATATTTTTTAAGGTTATCTACATTCCAAGTTCGAGGCAACGGTTGTCCGTCTGGTGTTTCCAGACGGTAGGTACCGTCCCTGACTTCCTCATAGATTCGGTAGGGTCCTTCCAGTTGGAGTTAGTTTGCCAGACTCATTAGCCCTACCAACTGCTTCCATTTTTCTAAGTACAAAGTCCCCTACTTTGAGTGGACGCCTGTGTACTTTTTTGTTGTATGATCTAGTCATTCTCAGGCGATAGATCTCATGGCGCAAAACAACATTGCCCCTCTTTTCAGGAAGTGAGTCTAATGCCAGGCGCATGGCTTCCCAGTTTGCCTCTTCGTCATATAGCATTACTCGAAGAGTCGGCTCGTAGTGTTCTATTGGAAGAACAGCTTCCGCACCATAAGTTAGGAGGAATGGAGTTTCTCCAGTCGCCCCTTTTTCAGTCGTCCTAATGGCCCAGAGAACATGTGTAGTTCATCCGCCCATAGGCCGCCTGCTCGTTCAATCTTTTTCTTGAGACCGTCTGAGATGATTTTATTAAAGGCTTCTACCTGGCCGTTTTCTTGTGGACGGCCGACAGATGCAAAGTAGTGTGCAATTCCTTGGTCTCCCAACCACCTTTTGAGAACAGGCGTCTCAAATTGGGGACCATTATCAAAAACCATGGACATGGGAACCCCGAACCGAGTGATGACGTTTTTCCAAATGAATGAAATTACATCTTTTGTCTTGATTCCCTTTACAGCCTCCGCCTCTACCCATTTAGTAAAGTAGTCAACGGCAACAAGTATATACCTTCTGCCGCCTGTAGCAGGCGTATATGGACCCAGAATGTCCATGCCCCACTTAGCAAACGGTAGTGGGCTGTGAATGGTAGTGAGGTCAGTAGCCGGACGGTGAATTAATTTGCCAAACCTTGGCACTTGTCACATTTTTTTCACCATCTCCATTGCATCTGCTTCCAAAGTAGGCCAAAAGTAGCCCTGCCGCCTTGCCCTTTGAGCAAGCATCCTACCACCTATATGAGAAGCACAGTAACCAGAGTGAAGATCATCTAGTATCTCTCGTCCCTTTTCAGGAGTAACACACTTTAAGAAGGGTTGAAGGTACCCCCTCTTGTGAAGTTCTCCCTGTATCATTTCAAAACAGGAGGCTCGTTTTTTCAGTGCTGCCGCCTGTTGAGGATCATCCGGCAGTGTACCGTTTGTCAGATATGCCCTGATTGAATCCATCCAGGTTGAGCTTCTGTCTAGGATTCCAATAGGATTTTCCTCGATGCTTCTCTTCTCCATTACTTCCAAAAAAACAGTTCGAGGAGTATCGGAGGAGGCGGATGATGCTAATTTTGACAGTGCATCTGCCTGGTTGTTTTCTGATCTCGGCACTTGGATCAGATGGAAATCCTCAAGGGAGCCGACTGCTTGTCGGACCGCCTGTAAATACTTGATCATGGCCGGATGGGTTGCTTCGTATTCGCCATTGTACTGGCTCACTATCAATTGTGAATCAGAACAGGCGTCTATTTTTCTTGCCCCTGCCGCCTTGCACATGCGGATCCCGGCTAGTAAAGCTTCATATTCTGCCTCATTGTTTGAAGCCTGAAAACTGAAGCGTAGAGCATACTCGAACCTGTCGCCCTCTGGAGATTGACATACGACGCCTGCTCCACAACCATTTGAAGTAGAGCTTCCGTCCACATATACCTTCCAGACCTGGTCTGGAACTTGAGAGTCAGGAGGACGAGTCATCTCTACAATAAAGTCAGCAAAGGCTTGCCCCTTCACTGCTTTTCTAGGCTCGAAAGTAACTTCGAGGCTCTGTATTTCTATGGCCCATTTGATCATTCGTCCTGACGACTCCATGATGGTAAGGGGCCGCTTGATTGGTTGGTCGGTATACACGACGACTGCATGTGCCAAAAAGTAGGGCTTCAATTTTTTAACAGCCATGAAGAGTGCAAGACCAAATTTCTCCACTAGGGGATACCTCAACTCGGCATTTTTCAGTACGTGACTGACAAAGTAGACCGGGAGCTGACAGCCGTCCCTTTCAGCAAGGAGCACAGCGCTTAACGCATGATCAGAGACGGCCAGGTACATGTAGAGATCCTCTTTGGGCAAAGGGCTGACCAGCCTCGGCAAGGAATGCAAGTGAACTTTTAATTTCTGGAAGGCGGCCTCAGCATCCGGCCCCCATTCAAACCTTGCCTTTTTCTTAATTGCCTGGAAAAAGTATAGGCATTTGTCGCCTGATCGGCTTAGGAATCTCCCCAAGGCCGCCAGACAACCTGTTAACTTCTGAACCTCTCGGATGGTACGAGGCGACTGCATGTCAATGACCGCCTGCACCTTCTCAGGGTTCGCCTCTATTCCTCTCTGATTGATAAGGAATCCGAGAAATTTCCCAGACTCAACTCCAAATACACATTTCTTGGGATTGAGCATGACATGGTGCCGCCTGAGTGTGGCGAAAGTTTCTCGGAGGTCCGTCAGATGATCTTTCTGAAGTTTAGTCTTGACAATCATATCATCAATATATGCCTCGACGTTTCTCCCAATCTGATCAAAGAACACAGTGTTTATCATTCGTTGGAAGGTAGCCGGGCATTCTTAAGACCAAACGACATGACCGTGTAACAGTATAACCCCTGATCAGTGACGAAGGCCGTCTTCTCCTGATCTTTCTTCCATAAGGGAATTTGATGGAAACCAGAATAGGCGTCCATGAAACTCATCAAGGCATGGCCGGCTGTTGAGTCGACCAGGTTATCAATTTTAGGCATAGGGTAACTGTCTTTGGGGCACGCCTTGTTTAAGTCTGTGTAGTCTACACACATTCGCCAGGTGCCATTCGGCTTTTTAACAAGCACCACATTTGCAACCCAGTCTGGGAAGTAACATTGCCGAATGAACCCTGCATCAAGTAATTTTTTAACTTCGGCGGCTGCCGCCAGACTTCTTTCTTCGCCATGGTTCCGCTTCTTTTGCCGTACCGGCTTCTTTTTCGGATCCACAGCGAGTTTATGTACTGCCAGATCAGGACTAATGCCTGGCATTTCATGGACTTCAAATGCAAAGATGTCCTTGTATTCTTTCAATAGGTTGTGAAAGTCGTCACCAAGGTTTCTCAGAGCAGTCGTCCCAACTTTGACTGTTCGGTCAGGACGTGAGTCGTCTAAGATCAGGTCCGCATGCTCACCAGCCGGCTGAGGGCGGAACTCATCCGGCCGCTCCTCTGCCAATGATTGCTATTTTCTTGCTTTTCTTGCAGACTCTGTCTGGGACGCCTTTCTCTTTTTGTCGCCTGTTTCTTGAACAGGCGCACTCTCCTTGACATTGTCAAGGTCTGTTTTTTCTCCACTTGACCCAGTGGCCATAACAGTGGGCTTGACATCCGAGAGATAGCACTCTCGGGCCATCCTCTGATCTCCCCTTAGGGAGCCGACTGTTCCATTATCCCTCTCAAACTTAAGCAGCATAAGAGACGGGATTATAACAGCCTTGGAATTATTCAGGGTTGGTCGACCCAGATTCATGTTGTAGGCCGAGAGTTCCTCTACTACTAGGAACCGGACTACCATGTGTCGTCCTTCCCCTTTTTCGCCCAGGCGAATGGGTAAATCTACTCGTCCCAGTGGGTGGACGACTCCTCCTCCAAACCCTATTAAAGGGTGGGAGGCCGGATGTATGCAGTCCGTCTGATATTTCAGTTTTGACAGACATTTGCTGCTGATGAGATCTGAGGAGCTCCCGGTATCTATGAGGATTCGGCCAACTCTCTGGTTGGCCACTTTACATTCAATAACGAGAGGGTCGTCATGCGGCCCCCTTACCCCTCCTAGATCCTCTTCAGTGATGACAATCTCAGGAAATGTATATTTGGACGGCCGTTCTTGGAACGGAATTTACATCTAACCGCCTTATATTATCTTTGTTGCCCCTAATAGTGGGGCCGCCTCCTGAGAAGCCGCCTGCAATGGTGTAGACGACTGCATCATCTGTATCAGAACTGTCGGCCTGTTGATTCTTTTTGGCCGACTGCTTTTTTGAGGAAGTGTTCCCCGTAGATTTCTTGACATAAGTGTCAAGATCACCTTGCTCAGCCAAGCGGTCTAGGTACCGCATGAGACTGATGCAGTCATTGGTGTGATGACCAACGTCATCATGATAAGCACATATTTTGTCTTGGTTCCGGTTGTTTGCAGAACCCTTCATGGGGACCGGCTTCTCAATTGAGAACCGTCCCTTTATTTCTTTTAGGATAAACTGGTTATCCTTGTTAAACACATACTTTGGGGAGTATGGTTTGAATTCTTTTTTCTTTTTCTGGGCCGGCTGTTTAGAGGAATCAACCGCCCAGACCTCTTTTCTTTTCTCCTCTTTGTTAGACGACTGTTTCTGTCGTCCTTCTCTTTTGTCGAACCTTTTCCCGTCCGACTGTTTTATCGTACACAGATCAGTCGCCTGTATATAGGCTTCTGCTTCAATCAAGGCCTCTTGAAGAGTCGCCACCCTTTTTCGAACTAAATCAAATTTGAAGGTAGACCCGTCTTTGAGACCTCTAAAAAAGTCAGTATAAGCTACCTCATCCGGTAACCCTTGAATCTGTATTCTCATCAGGTTGAACCGCCTGATGTAAGAACGAAGTCCCTCCTTCTCGCCCTGCTGAATTGTTCCCAAATCAAGGGTCGTTTTCTTCGCAGGAATGTTCATGGCGAAGTTGGAGGCAAATAAATAAGCAAGCGTCCTGAAGCTGTTTACACAACCAGTCGGCAGGTTGCCGAACCATTGCTGTGCGATTCCCTTGAGAGTCGCTGGGAAACACTTGCACCAAGTGGGATCATCCAACCCTTGAAGGTACATCAGGTTGGTGAACGCCATCAGATGGTCTTCTGGATTAGTAGTGCCGTCATAGGCGCCTACTAGTACATTTTTTACTTTGGCCGGCTGAGCGGCTTCAGTAATTTCCTTGGAGAAGGCCGACGGCTGTTCACCAAGTCTAAGCAACCGTAGCTGCCAGTCCATAGGTTGGACGTTTTTTGCTGCAGGTCCACCAAATGGAGGTGGCTGCATAAAATACTGTTGTTGCGGCACAAATGGTAAGTTTGGTACCGCCTGGGCACTATGAAAGCCGGACTGACGGGAGGTGCCGCCTGACTGACTCTCATGGTACGACTGAGTATGCCTCATCGAGGCATTTCGCAAACTGTCTTGAAAATTTGAAGTAGAAGCCGACTCTGACAATCGGTCACTCTTCTTCTGCTCTAGCAGTAGCCGAGCATCTGTGAACGTTTGCTTTGACCCGTCCGCCTGAATAAGACGAACCGGTTTCCTATTTCCCGTAGGATAACGGAATTTTGTGAAATCAAGAGCAAGTGGCTCCCGCTTCTTGGATTTAGGATGAGGAGTCGCCTCTCGCCCTTGAACTGGCTTCCTCTTCAGTGAAGTGGAAGGTTTTTTGGCCGACTGCTCTTTGACTGAAGCAGGCGGCTTTTTGTTGATCAACTCTTGAATCTCTCCCTTGAAGTCCCTCATGAAGGTCATGAGTTCGTTCCTTGTGATGGGAGCAGACCCATCAGTCGGCTGTTGCCGAGCAGGCGGTGCGCCTGCTGGCTCGCTTCCTGTTTGAAGATGCTCCCGTTCCCTCCTTTCGGTATGACGGGTACGTCGGGCCCTTAGGGTCCCGTCTGGAGCTGTATGAGTTTCCACTTCAAATTCACTTTCGGTGTCATGGTCCGACTGAACTTGAGGGTCGTTTAGGGGACGCCTCTCTTCAGGAGTCGGTACAGACTTGGATGCCATCTCTGAAGTACTCTCCCCACAGACGGCGCCAAATGTTTCGGGGTTTTCTGATGTCC
Source organism: Chenopodium quinoa (assembly GCF_001683475.1). Classification (NCBI taxonomy): domain Eukaryota; kingdom Viridiplantae; phylum Streptophyta; class Magnoliopsida; order Caryophyllales; family Amaranthaceae; genus Chenopodium; species Chenopodium quinoa. Next base: position 2,028,669 of record NW_018744745.1, read on the forward strand.
TGCGGGAGAGTTACAATTCCGAGACTGGAACCGGACGCCTGTACCTGCAAAATAACGGAGACTCCTGAGAGCTCCGCCTCCAACGGTCAAGTTAGTACCTGATTAAGGAGTAATACGGAAATTAAAGTAATAAGACCTCTCTAGGTGAGAGAGTTTAATGTTGGTAATCTGCTTTGTTAGCAAGATTAGCCGGTTATTAGTGTTCCGTAATGTTTCTGTTCTTCTCTGTTCTCTTGATTTCTTGATTGCTCAATTAATGAGGATTAATTAAGTATTTATAGTCTTGAGAAGCGTGCCACTCTCTAGGTTTAGGGTAAACCTAGGGCTGACCGGGCCTCTAGACAGGACTGGGCCTTGTTGGCCGGTTTTCCCATTTGGCATGGGTGGACACGTGGCGTGTCTCGATTGGTCCGTAGAGGACGTATCTGTGATTGACACGTGGCAGGCTCCTATTGGCCTACGTGAAGGACACGTGGCGGAACCTGGTTGGTCCACTTGTCAGACGGTGATTGGAGGATAAAAATCCCCTAATCAATACACTCCTTAACGATCCAAGAGATTGTCAACTCCATAAGGTCTAGAACCAAATAAGGGTTCGGGGATGAAGGTACAAATCCAACCTAAAAGAGATTGAACCTACCCTAATAATAGGCCTCTACTTTATTCTGATCGTATTCATGTACGCTTTTTAATCAACATGCAATCAATAGGTTAACCCTAAACCTGTTTATCTATGTTGGTTGAATATTAATACACAAACAAATATATTATTGGCGATCACTTGAAATCATAATAACAATTAACCCTAACAAGATTATTAATATCTTATTAAGCGTGATTACAAGTACAAATTCCCCTTAAACATGCATAAAGGGTGTGATCAAGCAATAAAATATAAAATATCAAGCAACATAATAATCAATAATAAATAAAATCATAACAATAATAATCATAATCATGTTCATGTTAACATTAAAGCATAATAATAATAATAATAATAATAATAATAATAATAATAATAATAATAATAAGATCCTAGGCATGATACTAACAAGATTAATAACAAACCCTAGCATGTCACTAAGCAATAAAAATCAAATCTTTAACCCTAACATGATACTAACATGAATAAATATTAGGAAGAATATAGGAAGCATCGTAGGAATCATATTTAATATTAAAATTACCCTAGACATGATACTAGGAATATCATAATAACAATATAACCATGATTTCTACATCATAATATCAATTAAAACCATTAAAGCACTTACTTTGATGCATCATATCTCTTTCTAATAACAAAATACACGCGTTAGTAACTTCAAGGAAAATAATCAACAAAAAAACTAAATTAAATAATTGAAGGAGAGATTTGGGACCAAACCCTCAGAAATTAAACCTTTCACGTCTAGGGCGAAGGCAACTTCGAATATGGCTAGGTGTTTCTAGATCTTGTGAATGCGGAATTTTGTACGTGAAAAGCAAAGTAAGAAGAACGATGAATGAAGAATGCTAATTAAAACTAATTGTAGAACTTGTGAATGATGAGAATTGGTGAATGATTAGAGAGAATAGGTGATGAATGAATGAATGTAGATGAGAATTTATGATGAATCGTGAATGAAAACGGAGTTTTTAATACGATATTTATAAAGAAAATCAGCCAAAAAGATAAATTAAACAAAACAGAGTCTGACGCTCAGAAAACAGAGCTGGCGCACCTAAAACAGAGCTGGCGCCAGCACCAGCTAATTGGCGGCTGGCGCCAGGCCTGGTTCCAGGCGCTGATTTCAGAAATTCACGTGTTTTTGTTTTTATCATATCTTTTGATCCGGAAGTCCAAATAAGGCATATAATATGTCGTTGGAAAGCTATTAAAGTATAATTTCCAACCCAATTAGAATCAGATTAAAATATTTTGTAGATAAAAAGATATGGCCAAAATAGTGGAAGGCTGTCAGTTTTGGATAAAGTTTCATGTCTCATTCATATCTTTTTCATTATAACTCGGATTTAATATTATAATATATCATCGGAAAGATAAATTCAAGATCTATCCAACCATATAAAATTTGGATAAATTTTATGAGGTACAAAAATAAAATCTGAATATATTCCACTTCGTACAAAACAAGGATTCTTAAAAGGAGTAGTTTTATTCAATTTCAAACTCTTTAAAACATAATTATCAATCCTAACTCCATTAGGATTTAAAAGAACCTTATAGAGTATTCTAAAAGACTATAATCAATCCTAATAGCTTTAGGAATGACAATTAATAATAGGCCCTCCTCTAGATCATTGGGCCGCATATAAAAACCAAATCGGGCCCAGTTTAGTATTTTGGCCATAACTTCCTCGATATTCATCGGAATTGGGATTATAATATATCGTTGGAAAGGTCTTTTCAAACCCCATCCAACTATACCATTATTGGACTCATATCATGGACCAACCAAACTGGATTGACTATTTTCTTAAAATAAGTTTTCAAAAACAGAGAGAAGAGAAAAGAAATTAAAACTATCCACAACACTAGACTTTTCACTCTTTCACTTCATTCGATTATGAATCGACGTGAAAGGTACTCATCACTGGGTTTGGTTTTGGGGAGACACAAATGGGTGTCTACAGTAACCCTGCCACCAAACAATGGGCCTCGATCCCACTTGCCCCGCTTCCTTCTAGTTATTCTACATATTCTTAGGTGTAACCTCCTACACCTAGAAGTAAGTGTCACTGCTCAAAACGCAGGAGAAACTACGTGAAACGCAGCCCACCTATTTAGTGTTCTCTAATGTTTCTTCCCGCTCAAGTTTCTTAGTTTCCTTTTTTAAAAATTTTGGTTTCTTCTTTTCCAATTCTCTCTCTTCTCCTATATTTCCTAATTCTCATCAAAGTTTTCCATAAAAAATTTCATTACTATAGTTTGTTCTCTGTTTTTTTCCTGGAAAAATCTGTTTTTTTCCTAGAAAAATTATTCTATATTTTTTCTCCTTCTTTAATTTCTTTTTCCTCTGTTTTTTCTGGAAAAATTATCCTCTGTTTTGCGATTGAAATTGGGCTTGTGGGTTGATGTTGCATCTAAAATAGGTGTACAAGGATGCATCTTAGACCTATTGTAGTTATTCAAGCACCGCTCATATACCCATTGGATTTTTTTGTGATGCTAACTATCATTTAGATGATTAAGGGGGCATTATCTTGAATCCTAATTGCAGGTTTACTTCTCAGTTTCTCTCTTTTAAATATTAATCCGCGAATTAGTTTGGTAATGTTTACGGTAATTAATTATTCTAGTTAATGGGTTATATATTTAGTCCAACTTTAATATGTTACTGATGAAATCGCTACATTCCAGGTTTAGGATCATACGAGCTTTTGGATATCTGATGCTGAATTGGATATAGACATCTTCTCATTGGAGACGGGGGAATGGACAAGTACGGAGATTTCTCGTCAATGCGAATTTGTGGGCTTAAAAAGATACAATAGTACACGTGTTGTATACTTGTATATGATGGGAAGCTTTGTTTGCAAGGACTAAGTGCTCTTCTCTATGATTCATACACTTATAAGATTCATGCTGACATTGATCCACCAAAGGAGTTTCCCTACTAGGACCGTGAGTGTCTAGACGGATTCTGTTGTTCTCGCGGTTATTAGTGGGCTTCTCTGATGCACAACACAAGTCGTACCCTCTTCATATGGAGGCTTAAACAAGATGAAGTCGATCAGTCTATTGGATTCTCCAAAGACGAGTTAGTTTATCGGACATATTCATGAACGATGCATTGGCTAACAATTGCATCAAGTTTGGTAGAGTGCTGATGCTTCACCCTGATTATTCAGCCATTGTGTATATTTTTCTTGGCTTTCAAGGAATGATTGTTTCGTAGAACTTGGAAACTGAAACAACACAAGTGGTTTACCAATTTGAGAAACGTTTTTACTCTTAGGCTGATGCGTTTCTCCTTGAAACTCCTGCTGTGCCATATCTAATCTCAAATTTCCCGCGTCATGCTTTGGTTGACTAACAGAAAGACGACGAGCGCGAGTATACTTACTACTAGAAGAAGCTCAAGGAAAGAAGATTCAAATTCAAAACTTAATACTATGACGCTCTTAGACTATAATATCTTTTTAATTTCCAGATTGAATACTTGTGTTCCATTAGTTTTTTTTTTTTTTGAAAACTAGGTTCCATTAGATAAAAACTTTCAAGTTCTGCTTAATTTAAATTAGTTACACTATGTGACCAAATATAATAGTCAATAAGTTTATATGCTAAATATAATCAACTAAATCGTCCATTAAAAATGATTTTCTTATTACTTATTATTTTTAGATATTAGTTATAATTTTGGGTCAAAATTATTAAGGTTGGCAAATAATTATAAACATTAACATAGGAACAATTGATCAATGACAAATTTTTTAGAGCAACATTTGCTTCCATGTTAAAATTATATAAATAAATTACAAGAAGAATTTTTTTTTTTTTAAATTGATGAGAACAAATCATCCCAAGCCGTACCTTCAATGTGTTGCTTGATACTTGATAGATGCCTTCAACAAGACGAACTAGTGGGAAAAAACATTTACTCTTTTCTCTCTTTTTTTTTTTTTTTTTTTTTTGGGGGGGGGGGGGGGGGGGGTAAGCATATTTACTCATTTAGAAATTCAACAAAGGCTAATTGTTCATCAAAATATTAATATTTAATTACCGCTCATGGATATACACATGATCTATAATTAGCTTGCATGTACTTTGGTACTCGAATTTGTATGAAGTTTTGAACAGCTATTCTAAAGAAAGACTTTCTCACTGATATCATCAGCGAAATTTCAATTAACATCAAAATTCACATCCACTGTTTGGGGAAAAGGAATTGACAGTATTTCACAAACTGACTGAAGACTAGCTCACCCTCAAGCAGAATTATCCTGAAGACGGCGACGCAAATCGCAGCGAAGCATTTCCACAAATTGCTGCAAAAGGAAAATGTTGCAGGTAAGCAAAGTGTCATTTAGACCATCCATAGATTTAATTAAAAAAAATGCAACAGAAAACATAAAGTTTGAAAAAAACACAAAACAAAATGGATTCTACATCGCAGCAAACAAGACAATGGTTCCAAGCTGGCTCATTATAAAAAGGCTTGCCTAGAGTACAAAACTACTGAATACATACACATACTGAGGTAATAGGGATCCTTCCTTATTTTTAAGCACTTCATTTATGCGATAATGCTTTATAAAAGTCAAAATTTGGTGAACAATTTTAGTTGTTTGCCTCTGGTGCAACTTAGTTCTTAGGTTCGTATAAATGTTAGCCTAAACCACAAATGCATGTTAGCAATGTAGAAGGTCAGAGAGATTCTTTACAATTTATTCATTAAAACAAGCTAATTAAGATAAACCTTAAATAATTTCTCTCGGATGATCCACGTAACCCCCTAGAATAGATGTAAATTGGCTTGCTAGAATACTGAATTTCCTTGGTAATAAAATAAAAATAAAACCACCCTATTCAACATATACTAGAATTTCCTAGAATAGATGTAAATTGGCTTGCTAGAATATTGAATTTCCTTGGTAATAAAATAAAACAAAACCACCCTATTCAACATATACTAGAATTTCCTAGAATAGATGTAAATTGGCTTGCTAGAATATTGAATTTCCTTGGTAATAAAATAAAATAAAACCACCCTATTCAACATATACTAGAATTTTGACTTCTTAAGAAAATGCTAGAGAATAATTAATAAAATGGTACTTACATTAACAAGGTCTTGATTGCTACACAATTCATCTATAACATTTCTTCCAGTAGTTTCAGCAATCTCAGCAGCATTCTGAGCCATGGAACGAAATACATCTTGAGATGGACTGTGAAGGTCAATCCTCACCGCCTCCTGAATATTATTCTGATAGGTATCAGGAAAAAAATATAATAATAAAAATAAAAAATGCAGCAAGCTCCGAAGCCTTTACTCTATACAAAAGAAAATATTGTTTCAAAGGTGTGAAGATTTGAAGTGTTCTACCCCACCAGAACCAATAAATGAGCATGAAACCAAATTTTGAAAGGAATAAAGAGCAAACAACTTCAAAAACTGCAAATTTCAACACAATAATAAGAAAAACTCGACTTGGAAGACAAATTCAGATAAAGCTTTAAAACTCATCAAACATTACAAGAACTGAGAGCAAATTCCACATAAATCACAAATATAACAAGTGTCACTAAAAAATACAAGACTTTTATGGCATAATCTGAATGGGAAAAAAAAAAATCTAAAAATTTAATTTAATTGAAATCAAGCTCATAAATCACAATTACATGCATGATACAATGCACTGACAACTTGTGATTATACTTGAAAGAAGATTTACCCGAGATACTGGACGAAATGAACTGTCTTCTAAACTTCTATCATTAGGCTGTGGCATCAGTTGAGGCATCATGTTTCGCAGCTGTTCATTCTGGACCGAACCACCACCCAGAACTTGAGAAACAACCGGCATCATTTGCTGAATCATACTAGAGAAATCAAGAGTACCATCTTCACCACTCCCCATGCCAGAAAACATATTCCTCATTTCTTCTGTATCAACTTGTTGAGCAAGTTGGTTGACAGTGTTTCTCATTGCTGGGTTTTGTGTGAACTGTTGTAGCATATTCCTCAGAATATCAGGAGAACCAACCCCTGTCTGCTGAGCAACCCCAGACAGAAGTCCATTTAAAGCTGGACTCTGAAGAAGCTGTGACATGGTGCCTGTCACATCTAACTGCCCATCAGAGCCCTGTGCACTAGTTTGCATGCCAGTCATGGACTGCTCAAATCCTTGCCCAGTCTGCCCACTAGCAGGATCAGCTAAGCTACTCCTACCAGCAATGCTTCGAGAAGCAAGAGACTGAAGAATCTGCTGGCCACTGATTCTAGCTTCTTCACTCTGATCAGGACTACTAGAAGTTCCAGCTTCACCACTCACAGGATGCATCTGTGATTGCCGACTTCGTCTCTGATCAAAGTAATAATTAATAATGTCAGAAATATATCCAAAGCAACATGCTATAGTTCCTAACCAAAGAAAAAAAGCTCAAAAAACTACAACAGAAAATGTCAGAAACTCTAAGTAAACTCACTGCCAACAAAATAAAAGTCATAAGATACCAAGGCATTAGGATTGATATAGCATCATAGACTAACCATCAATCATAATCTGTTACACATTAACATTGTCAAAGCAACATTGGCACAGACAAAACGCAAATCTAATGACAGACAGTCAAGATAGCATCAAAAAAATCAATTCTGCTGTAGATAGAAAAAAAGATAAATTTCTACATCAAAGTTAGTTCACTGACCAACTTTCAAACATTTAGTTGATCCAACATTTTGACCAGCACAAGATACAAGATAACATCTTCTGATATTTAATGCACCTTGGGTCTCAACTTCAAGTTACTATGAATTAAAACCAGCTGAATTAGACAGCATGGAAGATTAACACAGGCATCACCAGATTTATTTCAGCAAAGGTTGAATCTAAAGTTGAAGGTCATTATCTTATACAACAATACATTAATACATAAAGAAGGCTCAGCTAATAATCCAAATTATGGAATAAAGGCTTATGTATCACTCATCAGTTCTTTGGAGCATAAATTGAAAAGATAAGAACAAACTCTGCAAGAGATACTTTTCTTTACAGGAAAAGGCATACTGTAGAAATTTTTCTGTAATGAAGCTAACAATTAGCAAGAAAGGTGAAATTGCTAGCAAATACTTCAGATGCCGGCATTGACATTCAATATATTGGTTCATCACTCGAGAAAGAGAAGTTATCACTTCCTTTCAAATGAATAAAAAATGAGCACTTTACCTTGGGCTGCAGACCTCCACCTAAACCAAGTGGAACTTCTTTGGCACCAGTAGACTTGTCAGCTAGCTCTCCACTTTTGCAGCTTGGAGAGCGTTCAGCAAAATACGCAGATTCCTCGTTTGATTTTGAAGAATCACTTTGAACACTTTCCCTCCTTTCAGTTAGATCCTAAAACACACAAATAATAAATCAACTTTGATAAAACCTCGAAAGTCCTCACATTTACAAATCTAAACAATGCCAGCGGATACTAAAATTCCTTTAACGGAGCTCCAGACTAGGTAGACACTAATGTAAGGAGCTTTAACCATACAATTGCATGAAGGCTGTATTTAAAATAGGTTTTAAGGAAAGACACGAGTACAATACATGAGGGTCATTCCTATTATATTTAATTGATGAAAATTTTAAGATGCTTCAACTCAATATCTAGAACATTTTATTGAAAGAGACAGTCAAGAATCATGATACCTTTTCAGCCTGTTGTCCAGATACAGATCCCAGGTGTGATTCATGCGACTCCCCACTACTCTCAGAATGAATGGTTTGAGATGGATCAGTAGTATCAGCATTATCTCCACCTGATCCAGCAGCAGAATTTGGGACAACAGGATTCTCTTGCTGTCCTAAAAGTTAAAATAATAATTAAAAAAGAAAACACCTTATTAAGCCAAGCTTAATACGGACAATTAACAGTACAATAACTAGTATTAAGAAAGTTACCAGGAGTAGTCTGATTGTCTCTGCGCATGTTTTCAAGGAGATTTCTGATCTGGGAATTTACTTGAGAAATAACTGATGAAAATGAAGCAGCATCTGGAGATGAGGATGTGGAAACAACACCTATAGGTTGTGATGTAGTAGGAATTGGGGAAACAGTACGAGATGGTACAGTAGCAGCAATAACATTCCTCACGGGGAATACTCGGGTTGCACCAGAATCACCGGAGGCACTAACACCACCATGCTCACCCTGTGCTCCTTCTCCACCAGCAGCTCTTGCACCAACCGCAGAGACTACTGGAGAGAGTGATGTCCCTGTATCATGAACAATCCCATATTAACCAACCTAGAGTATGTTTATGTACTGCAGCAGATCAAAATCTCAAGCAGCCTTTTTATAAAATAATAGGAATCTTCTTACCAGCATGTATGTGAATGTTAATCTGCCTGGGAGCACTTCCAATTATCCCAACTGGAACAGAAGTTCCCGTATTTGGAGCAGCAACAGCAGGAGCACTGAAAAGTGGGCTGGTTTGATGGGGAAAAGGCTGCATATATATAATAATAATTAAAATTATTTAATGGAAGATCCTAGCAACATACAACAGCCCTTCCAGCATCCAGCTAAACAAAAAATATTCCAAGCAGCAGCAAAACTATAGATCCAAGCAATTTACATAGATAAATAAAGAAATACTATAATCTTATAGACGAACAAAATGTAGCAACTAGCAAGTAGTGGTGGAATGCTTTTGAATAACAATTTTAATCTGAGGCATTCCTTTACAAGCATAAAGCACCAAAAGACAAACAAGCAAACCCAGCACTTTAGGAATAACTAATCGACAACTATCATCTCTGAACACATCATTATATCACCAACTACTACTAAAAAATCAACTTAAAAATATAAAAGTTGATAAATTATTTCACTCAATCTTAGCAGAGATCAGCTCCAAAGAAGTAAAACCCTAACGTGATAAGCCAGGAAAAATAACACCAGTTCCGTCCTCTTATCAAACCAGTTTCACTAGAAGAGTCACCATCTTAAGACAATAATTGAAACAACTAACCTGAACCATTATAGGATTAGGTCCCGAAGGCGATATGTAGACTGCATGTCCAGCATTAACCACAGCCTCTGCCTGTAAACCAAACCAAGAAAAATGAGGATAAAGCACTCTATCAATTAAATTTGTAATATCAGCTAAGTGTATATGATTGAGAGCACGTACAGGAGACTGCCCCATTCGCAACATTAATATGGTCCGACCAAGTTCTAGCAAAAGAGCACCTAAATGCTGCATTGTTAGACCTACTTGTACTGACTCACTCTGGATCTGACTCCTCACAGAAGCATCAGTGGATCCAGATTCTTGCTCCAACCGTCCTGCAATGTGCTAAATGCATACAATTGCAACAAACTGGTATCAGCATAACAAGTTGGATCACATAGAAAGAAGGCAAACATGTCACTTCTATAATCATTACTTCATCAGTTTATCAATCTTCCACATAGATATACAGAAACTTAGCAAACACCAAATCAAGAGAAGGCAAGAAACAACCAGTGCCACAACAATTAAATTTCATCAAAAATGTAATTCAAAAGTTCACAAAGCCAAAAAGATAAAAATGTAATTACAATACAAATACATCGACATCACACAAGATGACATTCTTCACATGGCTTCCAAAGAAAGTTGTATGAAAGAGAGAGGAAAATAAAGCAGGGAAACAACAAGCTGCCATAGGAAAAAGGTAGAGAGAACTGAGAGCAGCAAGGGAACGTGATTCAACCCTCAAACTTAAATCAGCTGAAGCTGTGTATTTGGCACATCTAGAATACAAATCAAGGAAACAGACATCCAGAAATCACTGCAACCTAATGTTCTGCGTGGGATGGGTCGATGAGAGAGAGAGAGAGAGAGAGAGAGAAAGAGAAAGAGGAGGAGGGGAGGGGGCTAAAAATATATTCACCCTGCTGAAGGGAAAAAAGATGATAATGCAACCCATAATGACTTAAGCTATCAATCTTCTCACATTTTTGTTTCCAGGGAAGCTCAATGGATACCATTTCATCCACCAATAATAAGAACACAAGTGATACGTGTGCTTTAGGAAATAGTGGATCCATTATGTGGAATCTTTCATCCAATGTATGGGTAATTTAGAATTTAAAATGTTAAATGTGTGTTAAGCTGCTCACTATCACATTATTAATTGTTTTACTATCTACATGAAGGCATGAAGCATCATCCTAGCAAGTAATAGCATGTGTTTAATAGAAAAAGTAAAGGGAAAAACAAATGTGTATGGTGAACTGATGAGCTATTTAAAAGGCAACATTGTAGTCCATTAAAGTTTGGAAATCAAAAATAAGACAATATATCACTACAATTAGCCACCTTCTTCATTGAAAAATCCTACATCTTTCAATCAACTTAGCCCACGACACTAATCTATTCTCAATAAGAAAAAATATACTAGTATATGCACAACTTTAAGCAAACAAGAGTACTAAGGTATGCAGCGTACAGAAAGTGATGCAGCAGCTAGACCACTCAGAAGCCGTTCTGCACGTCTCAAAACTATGCTTAATGCTTCGGGTGTAGGCAATCCTCTGATATTCAAGGGTAATTCCATAGCTGGTTGATCTGCCAGGCCACTTGGAGATGCAGAGGGTTGATATCCTACAGTTATGATGAGACAAGGTTAACAAGGAAAACCAAAATGGAAAAATAAAGAGAAACAATTCAGCAAAAGGTCTTATGAAAAGTCACCATTTTGAGAGAGAAACCCCTCCATGCGACTTATAAACTCAGAAAGTGTGTTGAGTGAATCTGGAATTGGCTGAGACACCAATTAAAACAAGCAAGATTATATAGTCTATAAAAATAAAATACGTAGTAATAATAATAAAAAGCAAGGTAACGAGCGATAAAACTAAACAGGCACAAAAAGATAGCACAAACAGAGAAACGAGTACCATGTTTAGTGAAGGCGGTGGGATTGAGATTCCGGCTAAGGGAACATGGAATGGTTGACTCAAGAATGGCTGCCCAAACTGTGTTTGATTGCCGGCTTGGCTTTGACTCCCATTGCCACCTTGGCTTTGTTCTGTATCATTTCCCTGAGGAAGTGGGCCAGAAGGATTTCCCTACAGTTAAACAGAATAATCAACTAACTTTTCAAATGAATCATGCTCTATAACATTAAATATAAAATTATATTCCATTTGCATGTCAGTCACATCGCTGCGTGGCTATTAATTAAAGGTATTGCAAGACCTAGTACAAGAACAGGACACAAGAGCTACCACCTAACTGGCACTGAGACAAGGAAAGAGCAAAAAGCCTGGTGTGAAGACTTTGTAAGTCGCTACTCCTCATCTTTCACAAATCACTATCGTTCAACTAATCAATTTTAGTTAGTAAGTTATAGTAACACAATTTTTGCTCATTATGTTTGTCTTGCTTTTAATCTACTTTCATTTCAATACATTCTTTCTTTGTTATAAGTTTTGCGGATGATTCCTATGACGATTAATGTTAGCTATCCTAAAACATTTTGGGACTAAGGCAATAAACATCCAACGAAAAACCTACAACATACTGGGTAAATACAATGATAAAAAAAAAAAAAAGGAATAATCTTGAACCTCTTTGCTTAAATTGCTGTCTTCAAAATAACACCCAAGTCTATTTATACAATCAGCTAACAACATTATTGTGATAATACTATATTGCTGTAGTTGGACAAAGAAACTAAATCAACCTATTCCCTGCACCCCATCCCGACTATCTTGTCTCCCTTATCAAACTTCTAATGTTTTTATTCATTTCAAGCCTCCATGGAGTCCACCCCCCATCTTTCCGATATGTACTTATCCCTCTACCTTCATTCCTTTCCGCCTGTCCCTCTAATTCGACTTTGGATGGAGCTGGTTTTGTGTAGTGCTAGTGTAAAACAAGGAGATGATTGTGATAATTCTATGTAATAGAATATAGCAAAAAGAGTTTGGTATTAATTCTCAAGGTAGTAAATCTGGTGACCGAGCCTCCGAGGTGGCATGTGTGCTTTCTAGATGTCCATGAAGGATGATGAATATTTGTTAGCCACTGTGAGTCCATGGCAATGGCTATAGAAGGAATTTAAAATAATAATAATAATTATAATAATAAATAAAAGTTATTCACCATTGTTTTCTCATTTGTTTTCTTTGGTTTTTTTTTTATTTTTTATTTTTATTTTTATTTTAAACCCCAAAGGACAAGCTTAATTACTTAGATCATGCATAGCAAGCTCCAGAAATCGAGTTGGGATCACAATCGTCGGCCAACCTCCCAAGGGTGAGCAATTCATGTAAAAACCTATTCCCTCCTCTCTAAACAAAAGACCAAGACACATTATCAAAACTATTACACAAAGCAAGGATACTCTCATTAATTATATGTAAGGAGCTGGAACTAGCCACCCGATTGCGAAGAGCTTGGATCAACTTCTGAATGCCCATGTCTTTCGCAAGCTGCACCCCAAAATCAACTTCTAGATCACCATTTTTTTTTTCTCATTTTCAATCACCAATTTCCCAATTTGGTTAGCCAAAACCACTCTTTTAATTATTTTTCTTAGGGTTTTCATTTGAATAAGATGGCAGGAAAATGTCTTTAATCTTACAGTCTGAGATTGTGAAGTTACAAGTACTCAACAAGTCAGCCATTAATGATGATAGCAATTTAAGATGAGATCACAAAAAACAAACCAAAAAAAACAAAAAAAAAACAAAAAAAAAAAAAATCAGGTGAGGAAGAAAGAAAAGGAGAGACAAATGTCAAAACAATCTTCCATTTCATTCCAAATGAATGTGATTATCTTAAAAGGAAAAAATGAATAAAAAAAATGAAGATATTTTTGACGAATAATCCACCTTGTTCGGCGTGCTCAAAATGAGCCAACCTTTACGTAATGAGGGAACAATCTCATCTTTGCCCCTATTTTTTCAAAACCGTCCCTTCACAGGCTTAAAAGTTGGTAACAAGTTTAAGAAGGTGACTTGCTATGTGTCACCTTCTAATTGATCCTCTTTTTAATTAGCAAATGGTTTTGCATGAGAATGAGGTATTTTATCGTAAGGGATGGAGGAAGAAAACTTTTGTGGAGGACTATACAGAATAATCACTTTTGGTTCATGTAGCTGACCCTATTTATGGGATTAAGGCTTTGATTGATGATTGAATTAAAAAAAAAATAAATAAATAAATAAAAACAACAAAACAAAAAACCGACACACCACCCTCCCTTCTCATTCCCCCACCTGAACGCCACCCCTGCCCACCCCCGCCATCTCGTAATTTATACTTATAGAACAACATAGTCATATTGGATCTTATTAGATTTGTCTCAATGATAGCAAATGGGAAAAACAAAATTGTTGCAAGTATAAAATAGATATAAGAATGAAAGTGTAGGCACGAAAATTTTATGTAAGTGCCATATTGGATCTTATACAGGTCAAAATATTGTATAAAGTTTTTTAACTACTAATTAAATTCAATTATTTTGGGTGAAATATATTAAATTAGCCCATTTTAATTATTTTAATTAAATTGTTTATTTAATAGTGAAACCAACTAATGGGTTAAGCTTTTATAAATAAGTTATGATTACCAGGTCAAAAGCCCAACTCTAATGTACATCAAACCCTAACCCTAGGGTATCTTCACTCTAAAAATAAAGCTCTCTCTATTTCATTTAGAGGGAAGAGGAATATAAGTAGAATCAAAATACAGAGAAAGCCTCTCAAATAGTCTAAACCTCTCTAGAGACAACCTCTCATCAAATACTCTAAACCTTTCTAGAGAAAATATTTCAAAACCTAAAAAAAGAAGAACAATAAACATTCGACGTGCCGTTCTACTCTACAAGATACCCGTGGAAAATATCAAGCCTCAACACGAAGGAATGAAGGAATTCAAATCATCAAGAACATCCGTTCAACCTAGGGGTGAAAGTAATTCGGATTAAAACCGAACCGAACCGAAAACCAAACCGAATTACTAATTCGGTTTCGATTTTTTTTGAATTCGGATTGGATCGGATTGAAAAAATTAAAAAATATGGATTACGGATTGGATTCGGTTTAGGGTTTAAAAAACCGAAAACCGAATTTCAACCAAATAGTTTAAGCTCATTTTCTTTTTCAAACTATCCAACCACTTTCCCCTTTCATAAATAAACTTAAAAAAAAAAAAAAAAAAAAAACCTAATTCTCAATTCTCCTTTATCAATATCTTACTCTGTCACAAAGAATGTAGTTAACATGAAATGATTGGAATTTTCTAGGTGAAGTTCGAGTTTCGAGTTTAAATGTTGCAAAAGAAGGGAACAAATTTCGGTTTGGATTGGATTCTAATTTGAAAAACCGAATTAATTCGGTTTGGATTGGATTGGATCGAATCATAATTCGGTTTGGATTCGGATTGAGATTTCTAAAACCGAATTAATTCGGATTGGATTCGATTTTGGCTATAATCCAAACCGCAAACCGAACTTTCACCCCTAGTTCAACCTCTACATCAAATAGTAATTGATCGAGATCAAGCCTCATCGGCCCTCGATGTCCCTCAATCAAGAATTCAAATCAAAGGTCTACATCAACAACAAGTCAAAGGTCTAAATCAACGTAAGCAAAGTTCTGCATCAAATCTTTGATTGAAATCAAGTTTCAACGGCCCTTGTTCGAGAATCAAGTCAATCCGTGAATTACGTCAAAGTCAAAGTGGAGATCGAATCAGAGGATTAAAATTAGAGATTGTACCCAAAATTATCAAATTAATAAAATTAACATTTTGTTTCATTTATTTTTACAGAAAGAAAAAAATTTTAATCTTATTACCTAATAATATTTAGGTATCATACTAATATAGTATATACAATAACTAAAAAGGAAATTATCATAATATCACTATATTTAGGTATAATACTATCCTGATAATATAATTGTTACTATAATAACTAAAAAGGAAATTATTGTTTCAAAATAGCTAATTCAGTGTCAATTAATACTCCTAATACTAAATTCAATCACTTAATTTAGTACAACGGAATAGCTCCGATCCATTTTGTACTTTCCAGTTTACACTATACCTTTTAATGCTTGCCAATGCAAATTTTTTGTTATAAATACTCTACCGTTCCTTTCATTTTTAATTTTTATACTAAACCTTTTTTGTTTTTATGCTTGCCAATGTAAACGTTTAATCATAATTCTCCCTCCATTCTTTAAAGTCTACTCACTAGCTTTATTTTATTTTAGATCTACCACATATACAATCTTACCCCTTTTACCCAACAATTACAAAACATTTTCACACTCTCTCTTATTTTATCCACCTTTATCTTACACCCACCAATCCTTTTGCATTCTCTCTTTTACTTTATCCTACTTTATCTAACCACCATTCTTTTTAATATATATATATATATATATATTTGGCATGAAGTAACTGTAGTAGAATTAACCCCCAACTTACTAAGCAATTCAAAAGATGATATCTTCCTGACCTAAACATGTCATCTATATAAATTAAGTGTGTCTCGAGTATCACCAAAGTAATCCCTTGTAGCCAATGATAGGTTCTAAAACTTCTAATTAATATATGCTGCCAAAGATAAGTGGATTGCAATATTTCATAAATTTTAGAACTATCAAGAGGAGATTATACAAGCTCAAAGAAGGGGAAAATAATGAAAATTTAATATTTTTAGAAATGACTATGTCCTCATATTTCTTACGATCTTACTTGTCATCGACATCATAGTATGTCACAGATCTTAATATATTACTATAACACTACATATGTAGTTACGTACTACCCCCCATTTCACAATGTCCTTGAAAAATACTTTTTGCATAAGAATTAGATGAAGACGAAAGATTACATGTAAATTGTCATTCGGTGTAGGATAGGAGAATAAAATTTGAATATCATAACCAAAAATGAAAAAAGAAAAAGTGTAAAGAGCTAAAAATAAGTTAACAAATGAGAAAGAGTAAAAATAAGAAGGAACAAAAGTAATATTATGCTTTTTGAAATTTAATAGGTTAGCTTAGAATAATACCAACCATCAATGGCGTGTGCAAAATAATACTAACTTTACTGTTTGCTATTAGTGGTAGCACCTTTTGTACTATATGTGCAAAATAATACGCCGGTCACCGGAAAAGTATTACGAGCCGTCTATATTTATTATTATTTTTTGTTATTAATTTTCTGTTTTCTTTTCAAATTATATATTATGTTAACAATTTCTTTTACAGTGCCATCTAAATTAATAATACCCCACACCTTTGTTAGGCTTTTTTTTTTTTTGTAATTGTCAATATGTATTAATTTTATTTTTTTCAAAATACATGTATCAATTTTTACTACCACACAATAGTAAATAGGGTATTTAAATGCATTATTATTTTGACATAATTAGTTTTAAAAATTGTTTAAAAAATCCAAAAAAAAATTCCCCACATTATTTTGGTCGGTGAATGTGGGAAATTTTGGGTTTTTGAAATAATTTTTTAAACTATTTATATCAACATAATAATCCATTTATATGCCTTATATACTATTATGTGATAAAAGAAATTAATACAAGTATTTTATTTTTGAAACAATTTTTTAAACTATTTATATCAACATAATAATCCATTTATATACCTTATATACTATTGTGTGATAGAAGAAATTAATACAAGTATTTTGAAAAAATATATATATATAAACACATATAAACAATTAAAAAAAAAAAAAAAAAAAAAAAAAAAAAAAAAAAAAAGAGGTGAGGCAATATTAATTTGGATTATAAAGGAAATTGTTAGCATAATATATTAATATGTATTTTGAAAATAAAACATAAGATTAATAAAAAAAATATAATAATAATAAATATAAATAGAATATTCCTCGAAATACTTTTTGGGTAACTGGCGTACTATTTTGTACATATAATACAAAAGGTGGTACCGCAAATAGTTGAGTTCGTATTATTTTGCACCCACCGTTAATAGTTGGTATTATTTTAAGACAATTTTCCAATTTAATGTTGACTACAAATAGAAAAGTAATCACTTTGTCCCATATTAGTTTATACACTTTCTTTTTTTCCATTTGTCTTATATTAGTTTTTACAGTTACATTTTAGTTCAAGACCCCATTATTATTTTACTACAACCATTTGTCCAATATCAAAAATTAGGGTTCTAACACTCTCACATTGAATAAAAGATACTCCACTACCATTTATCAAATTAATACCACACTATTTCCTTTCACATCTACCTTTCTAATAAATAACAATAATACAAACAACTTATCATCTTGTACATGGAATGATAAATGTCAATACTTATTGGGAATGGACAATGATTTAAGAGGTCACACCTTATGGTATTCTTACCCAATAAACCCTAGCCTCTATTGATTGGTTAAAAAAAAAAAAAAAGGAAAATCAGGGCCGATTTTGGACATTAATAGTAGTTGCTATATTTATTTGTGATTGTCATTTTTTTTTTTTTTTGCTTTTGATGAATTAGACTCTACAACTTGTAACTCATCAGAATTTAAAAACAAAAGTAATATCATTGATTATCATCAATATTCAAGAATAGACCACAAAATTGCACTCAACCAATTTAATTGGAAATTGTAAACTAAATTGCTAAATTAGGATCTTTAAACCTATCTACATCTATGTAAATATCATCCAATTGTCACATGATTCTTTATTGATAGAAATTGTTATGTTCACAAAAAGTTAAATTAATTTCTTAATGTAAAAGATACTACTGTGTTTAGCTAATAACCCTTTAAGTTATTATCCCTTTGCCAGAACGGTTCCTGACATAAGTCATCATCAGCAATGCATTTCAAAGAGTCAAAGATGTATTAAAAGTAAGGATTTAATACAATATATACATAAACTCATGAGAATCATATACAAACAGATTAAAATTCTCACAGAAGCAATGTTTGGAGCACCAAATGTAGCATTTGTAGTTTGATTGCCAACACCTAATGAATTCAAAACAGCTCCAATAACCTACAAAATAAAGAGCAGATTTTTTTTTAAACTTCTTGATTACTAACCAAAAGAGAGGGGAAAAAGGCAATGTAATCACAGTACACATTCCACTATTATTTAAATCATACGCACCCGACTGAGATCAGAAGCACCTCCTTCACCTTGATCACCAACATTGAGGGTACCAAGAACAACACTATGGGAAATTTGACCAACACGATTCCGAGGAAGCCCAGCGCTACCATCGATTCCTTTTGATTCAAAAAAAAAAAAAAAATGAACCGACAATGTTGGTCATGCTTCATAGAGATACACTCTTCCCACGAAATACAGAAAGAATATGTAGGATGCAGAATAGAATAACATTACATACCTTGAGTGCTAATGTTACCAGCAGCATCAGTAGAACCAGTACCAGATGAAGTTTGTGGTTGGGTTGGTTGCCTTTCAACTAAATGCAAGGTATCCCCACTTTCCACATCTGAAAATAGTCAAGGAAACACCGTAGCAGAAGATATGTGAACTCAGCAACACAAATTAGATTTCCGACGATAGGGCCACAACGAACTCTTCAACACTTGCCTTGCAAGCGATGATACTAAACATCAAACAGCATGTCATACATAGAAAGCATAAAGATAGATTTATCAAATTCACACAATCAAATCTCATCTAGACAACAAGAAAAATATGTTTGGATCTATCCAGACAACAAAGAAAAAACACGTCATGGGGATTCTGCTGCTAGCATAAGATGGAATTTTATAGAAACTAGATATTACAACTAGTTGCAGGATACGGTACTCAGAGAGTACGTGTTCATCCTTTAAAACCTTTCCCCTGAATATAAGCCGTTGCTGCCCCACAGGAACACCAACTTTATCAGCAATAATTCCCTTAAATGAGGACACGAGCATCTGAAACATCAAGATTACAAATATATCAGATCACTGCGTATGTATGCTTAATTTTAAAGACCAAATATTTTGATACATTAAGATAACACTTTATATATATATATATAAGCAACATTAACATTCCAGAAATCTAGACTTCTCATTCGATAAGCCATTTTGGAAAAAGAAAAAAAAAATTTGAACAACCACCATTCTATAAAATTTTGACATACAGAAATAATTCAAATAGAGTCAATCTTATATGATAACAAATCAACAATCAATTTGTTACTGAATACGACACACTTATTCTGGTCTTGCAGCCAACTCAAATAGCTGAGAATAGTTTTACTGGGAACGTGATACCAGCTTCGTGAACCAAATTTGTGCAATCAAAACACACAGTGAACCCTATGTGTTTAACAAACTTTAAGACCCAAATAGCCAAGTCACTACAGGTAGCATTACGCTCTTATTCATATATCATGAAATGTATCGTACGGTTGTACCACATACCATATAACATTGCTTCCAAATCAATATATACATATAGAATTAGCAACCAACCTAATACCTTTACTAGATAATTACATACATAATTACATAAGATAGTGTATTTACTGATGTTATAAATGAACAAGCTCTTGCAAGACTGGCATTAAATACTTTCACTTCATGAGCAAGAAAAGGCGCGTAGAATTTAAGAAAACCTTCCGTTTCACATAATTATACTCCACACAACAATCTTGAAACCCTCCACTCCAGCCGTTCTCAAAATAAGTTTTTCAAATGTGAGACAAATAAGTACACAATAAGCTTTGCCAGAAATAGAATATAGGGTAAAACTTACCTGAATTATCATTAGTCAAGCCTAACCCCAAACAAAAATTTACAGCCAAGCCTTAATAAACTGCATGATAAAGACTATCGATGCAAAATCATCAAGTAGATGTTTTTCCAAAAGAATCTTTTCAAGCCTACAGTCAGGTTTTATTTTACAAGAATAATTCTATGTCCAAATTGATTCGTTAAGTTAGTTTAATAATGACAGTATTTCAAAACCTATAGCTAAGACAACATTGAAATAACACAATGAGATCTCAATATTTAATTTTTTAATATGGAATGTAGAGTCATAAAGCGCAATGATGACATGTAGATAAACGTTCCTTTCCCCAGAGAAAAAATAAAGTTAACAGGAAAATAAGCAAGAAGAGTAAAAGGAGCCAAGGAGGTCAAGATGAAAACAGTAAGACACCTACATTCTTGTCGACCTGAAAATTATACGTCTGAGAGTCCAAAGTCTTGATGTTGAGATCCAAAGTTGAATCAGGAGCGCCACTTGTGCTGGCACCCTCTGTAGATGGCTGCTCCGCCATTGTAGTCTACAACGCAAATGGCACCACAACAATTAATCAACTTGCACAAGCTATATAATGATCATGGATATCCAAGACAACCTAAATGCGCACACGACAACAATAGTTCCAGGTGCCAAACAATCACTTAAAGCATAAATAGACGCTCGAATAACAGATAGAGCAAAAGCAAATTTCGAGCCATATGTTAGACAAAACCTAAGCCCGACCCTGAGCAAGGGTAGGAGAGGCAGGCGCCCTAAACCGGAGGAGATGAAGTCCATTTTCATGGTAAGGGTCATATAAACCTAAGCCAGCAACACATTAGCAATCACACTAGATTCAATTATCAAATTAGGCTCCAAAAATCAAGTTAAATTCTACTTGATTAAACATTTTAACAGCAAAATTCCGGCAAAAAGATCGTCAATTATAATCATTCATAAATTGAGTATTTCTAACCAAGAATTCAATAATTAAAATAAGAACCCTAAATTGACTATAATTACAATCAAATTAAAAATTAACACTAGATTGTGAAATTGATATTCGATGATTAAAAAGCAAACACATTTTACCTCAACTCAAAAGCTGGTTGAATGGAGGAGAGAAAGCTTAGAAGCAGCTTTAATGGAGATATCAGAGTACGCTTCAATGGAGGAAAGAGAGAGAGGGGAGAAGCGAGACAGAAGAAACGTGAAAAAGGGTCTGGAAGGGGGAAAAGGAAAATAATCAAAATATAGATCTACCAGGACCAAATCTAATTAATGACACCAGGTAATCGTAATGAGTACTCCCTCCGTCTTTTATTTACGCACTTTTTTTTTAAAGCTTATCTACGTTACCACGGTCAATTGACCAGATTAGTAAATAAAAAAGACCCTTACCGATATTTTGGTAAAAAAATCATTCTAACGACAATTTGGTAAAAAAAATAACCCTAAGCGATAAGTTGGTAAATAAAATAATCTCAGGCGACAATTAACCTAAAAAATACAAAATTTTCGACAAAGTACTCACAAATGCTTAATTTAGTTCCTTTTTCATGTTTTTTTTATCAACCCTTTTAATGGAAATAACAATTTCAAGAAAAAAATGTTGAAGTATCAATTTCACTTAAGTTTCATACCCCTTATTAACGAAATTCTTTCAAAAAGGGGTTAAAAAAAATGGTATTGGGATTTAGCAAAATAAAAAGGGGATGGCATAGTAATTCAAATTCTTAAATGGGAAAAATAAATTTAAAAACACAAAACACAAATTAAATTAAGATTTTTAAAGAGTTTGTCGACAAAAATAAGATTTTTGGGGCTAAATGTCGCAGCAGTTTATTTTTTTTTTACCAAACTGTCGCATATAGTTAGCTTTTTTTACCAAATTGTCGCCAGAGTAAGTTTTTTTACCAATTTGTCACTAAGGGTCTTTTTTATTTACCAATCTGGTAATTGGCCACGTTACTACGTACTTATTTTCCTTTTTGGCCGGAATTAAGGAACTTAAAAGATTCCTTAAAATTTATTA
This sequence comes from Chenopodium quinoa, assembly GCF_001683475.1. NCBI lineage: Eukaryota > Viridiplantae > Streptophyta > Magnoliopsida > Caryophyllales > Amaranthaceae > Chenopodium > Chenopodium quinoa. Next base: position 2,051,146 of record NW_018744745.1, read on the forward strand.
TTAAAAAGTACAAATATACATATAGGCTTAGAGATAAAAAAAATGATATCAAAAGTACAAAAAGAATAATTAAATTATGACAACTTATCAAAAAGAAGGAACATTGTAAAAAAAAAAAAATCCTTAAATAAAAACTAGCCTTTTATTCATAAATAAATTGCATTGAAAAATGAATTAGGAAATATCAATAAGTCAAATATGATTAAAGAAATTTAATTTTTGGGATTGTAATTGAAAATGGGGATTAATTAAGGGGGTTGTTAAACACCGCCCTCAAATCTTCGAGTAACGCCCACAAAATAAAAGTAAATTTACAAACTTACCCTTGTGTATTATCCCAATTGTTTTTAGTTACTACCATATTCAATCACTTTCACCAACATCCATTTCACTCCACTCCTTAAACTTTCACCACCACCACCACCACCACCACCACCACCCTTTACTTACAAATCACCGTCATCTAACCTTTTTTTTTAACACATAATAGAAATTATATGAAAGCCCTTTAACTAAGCTAAGGGTCCAAATTACAAAGTTAGCTGCATCAATAAGTTTATGGCAAAATAAGATGCTAACTAAATAAGCAAAATAAGGAGCTGTATGAGTTTTCTTATGCCGAATATAAATTCTTCTACCATACAAAAGCAACAAAATAAAACTACTTAGATTACAACTAATAGAAAGTCTTATGGGTTCAGTTAAGCAATAAAAGTCAGCGGCCTAAGGAACTAAATACCACGGAACTCTCGCATTTGAGCATTAAAAATAGTTCTGATGCAATCAGGAACAGAGGTGTGATCCCTATGCCCCACTGCCATATGTATTCCAACATTAGCAAGTTCATGAGCCATAATGTTGTCCATCCTTCGAATGTGGCGCATATCAACCACCTCAAATTCAGTCATCAATTAAGCTGTTTCATTAATAAGAGCAGCAAGTTCATGGTGAGTAGTGTCACCCATAATATCAAACATCACTTTGATTGAAATATCATATGTTTCAACAATGATCGTCTGGAAGTGATGAACTTTAGCAATTGTAATGTCTTCCTTAACAGCAAGTAACTCAACAGCCAAAGGGGTAAGGGCATTGTATTTTCTTGTGAAACCCATCACCCACGAGCCATCCTGCTTCCGAACATAGCCACCTCCAACTGCATCACTAATAGCCACCTAAGCCTCGTCAGTAATGACTTTGGCATACCCTTGGGGGGAGGATTCCAAGCAAGTCGATTCTTACGAGGGGTTAGAGTTATAGCTTCCATCTCCCTCTCATTATCCTGCAATATATGGTTAGTGCATTGATGATCTATAATAAAGCTATTAAAAACAGAATGAGAACTAGCAATAGAGAGATCAAAGACCGCTTTATTTCTAGCTATCCATAGATGCCATATAGCCACCAAAAATGTCATTTTCCAATGTTTATTTTGCTTCAAATTATAATTCACCCAATCTGTCCACGAAGCATTATAAAAAAAATAGGAAATCAAAGTGGTCAGGAAGACTAATTTTGGAGAAGAATGTATTCCATAAAATAGCTGACATCGTGCAATCTTTGAAAAGATGAATATGAGATTCAGTATGAGAAGAACATCTAGCACAATTAGGAGAGATGGAAGGAATGAAAGAGTTAAGTTTTTCAGCCACAGGAAGGATACCATGCATACAATTCCAAACTAACATTTTGTATTGAAGGGACATTTAATTTTGCAAATAGATTTCCGAGAGGAGCAATGATTGGAGGGGGTACATTTGTTAGATATGGAAATATGGTAAGCTGATCTGATATTGAATGTACCATCCTTAGAATGTTGCCATTGAATGAAGTCTTCAAAGTTGGGATTATTAGAAATGGGAATGGCTAGGATAAGTCAATGATTGACGAAGGAAGGAGATGATGAATATCACTAAGAAACCAAACTCCATTTCGAATAATATTTGCAACCAACTAGTGGGCTTTGGAAAGAGGGACATCACTTGTAACACCCCCGATTTACTAACTTATAATAAACGAGAATTAAAAATAAAATAAACAATCTTTAAATAAAAGTTGCGGAAGCATACACCTAAATCGGAGGTATCACCGCCACACTCAACAACCTGTCAAGTGTTAAGACTTACAAAATCCGAATAATACAACCCAATAAACTAGGTAGCCTATTTATACAACTTTACAAACTCATGAAAGCATACTAATCGAAACATTTGAGCTCCTTTAGCTATGACCACTTGATCAAACTTGCTTGGGAAATCTTGACTGATCACCATTAAGGACTAATTCCAAAATATATAGATCGTCGCAAGGCCACCATAAGAAAAAGACACAGCCGCAAACACAAGTAACACAACAAAACAATACACACGTCAGCAAAAAGCTGAGTAATCACCACATATCAGAATACAAAGAATAATATAATAGTTAACATTACTAGATCAATTAAACAATGTAGTTCGAAACTACATTACACATTGTACTCTGAAAATAACCTTTATCAACTCAACCTCAAATAAAATACACTTCACTCAATTAACTCGTAACCAATAAGTGTGCCATGCTCTTTGTTCTATACCTAGCCTTGGACATGATGAGTAATACGAATAAATAAACCAACAAGTATAAAACTTAAATACTCTCAATAACCAAAAAACACCTTAAACCAGACCACATACGGGCCAATTCCCACTGTAGGGGATTATAAAAAAAGTAATAAAAATTGTACCTTATTCTGAATTCATGATTATCATCCTCTCACCAACATGCCAAGGACTAAGGTATATAACGCCGAGCCTCAAACCAAGAACAAAATAATAATTCTCAACCTTTTGATCTCACACATCGATCAAATAATAATTCACAATCTAATAATAATAACTCAACAATGACACAAGTTCCCAAATAATACAACAATTCAATTCAAAAACATCTTAACTCTTAGGGAAATAAAATTAGTTCCCAAAATTTATCAAATCTCAACCCAAAAATAACACTCTGCATTAATAACCCTAGACCTCAAAACAATACTCCCTAGATCAACAACATTAAAAATAATAACATAATCAACATAATCAATCATACAACAGAATAATACAACAATTAACTTATATATCAAGACATATTAACCAATATATATACAAAACTTGATCATCATACGAATTACAACAAATCATAATACAGAGTATTTGCACATAATTATAAAAAAAGTATATCACAAACATCTCTAAAAAAGTTTTGTGTGATTACCTTAGGCAAAAATTAGGCAAAATTAGGCAAGACACTCCACCTTCACATTAAGCAATTCACACACATGAATTGCAAGTTGGGAGAAAGTAATTATTGATTGCTCAAATGTTATCATGGAGATTATAAGTATTAATTGAACATATGGGGCTGCTATAAACCCACGGACAGAAGGTGAAGAGAAGGATTTTAATATCAAAACTTACGGCTGCACAAATATTAATAGGGTTAAGATAGTTTATATACGCTTAAAACTAAAGAGTCATATTTAAATTAAAATAGGGTTTTAAACCTTTCTAAACTCTAAAATAAAAATATGAGATTAGGAAAGTTATTTAATAAATAAAAATAACTACTTATTTTTTAAAATAACTATGTTATATAAAATCATAAAATATTCGGGTATTACAAGTCATGAGAAGATAAAGAGGTTTGATGCCAATTCAATGATGATACCAAAGGGAAGTGGATCAACCATTACCTATTCCTATCTTCATGCCATTAGCCAAAAGTTCTTTTCCTTTCAAAATATCTCTCCAAATTTGAGATAGAGAATTGTTAGGGATATGATCAAGAAAGGCAGAGGACTTAAGATATTTCTCATTAAAGATGCGAACCCAAAGCTTATTGGGATTGTTCAAGATAGTCCAACCGAGTTTAGACATAAAAGCAATGTTCCAATCTCTAAGTCTCCTAATTCCTAGCCCTCCTATCTCCATTGGTTTAGTGACATGAGCCCAACTACTTTGAGGATGTAACACCCTAGAAATTCCTTTCTTTTAAAACACCAGTTTCGCCCTGTTTAAAACTTTAAATAGGAATATCTAAGACATTACTGCCGCTGTGAAACGGCTAAGGCAATTTTCAAAGACACACATTGAAAAACTATCTTTAAAAACATTCAAACAAGTCAACTATAAAGTCAACCAAACTGAAAGTAAAGTCAAACCCAAGTCAAACGAAGTAAAATAAAATCAACCTACAACTTGGAACCACCATAGGCCCTTATCAAAAACCAAACCAAATTCAAAACCTCTTCGTTAGTCACGCGTAATACAATGTCATAAATAATTAAAGCATTAAACACATCATATACTTATGAAAATTAGCATGATTCGCTCTTCACTCATGCCCATTCATGAATATGCTTCATCACCTGAAAAGCTTCTCTCTACTTGTTTCCACTACTCTCCATTAAAAATGGGTCATCATAGGGCCAAGATAAAGACAAGGCCAACAAACACAAAAAACACACAATCAACAAGGCTGAGTACATAAGCATAATTAATACACTAACATGCATTTACCTATCAACACACAACTTACCTTGTCGCATCTGCTTTTCCATCATACAACATCCAACAAAACTTCTCAACTAGACAACTACATAATTTATTTAGCATTGATTACGCATCGAACGGGTTTCCTCCCTAACCTCCCCCAAATAAATTGAGGTTACTGACACGGGAGCTAACCGTGCCAGCATCAATAACCACTCATAGGTGGCGGAATTCCTGCGCATAATAATAATAAAAGAATGTACAACGTCCTGTACTCCAGTAGAATTTATGGTTAAATATAAAAACCCATAACTCTCCCCATATGTTCATACTCAAGGTATATACGTTCCAAGAGTTTTGGTGCGTAATCTCTTTCACTTTACGTTATTTACAGATTATTAAACTTGGTGATGACTCATAAACCATAAATGTTCAACCAACAATAATTATTCAATCAACCAACTATACCAATTTAATTCTGGAATAATTAGTGACCACATAATATTTAATGTTGAATCCTTTTAAATTCTACCTCGGTGCTAATGACACCTTAAACACATAAAGCGCCACAAATCCTATCCCTCTGTGTTAAAAACACCTTAAGTGCACGAAGACACCAAAAATATAATTTATTTCTCGTGTTCAAAGACACTTAAATAGCTCTTTCCTCATGCTTAAAGCATCAATTAAAGTTATATGAACCATAATAAAATTTCTTTTCAATATACCAAACCAAATTAAATATTTAGTTTAATTAAACATGCTCTCTAATATGCCACAAATAAATATGTGGTTCATAAATAATATTCCAAACCATTATTTTCCATTCAATAATCCATCATAAAATAACTCATGCTTCACAATCCAATCACCAATAACACCCAAATCATAATTTCCAATCAAAACCTAGCATGATACTACGTGTACTCAACCAAACACATTTAGCATGCTATTTTATCAACATAATTATGCTAAGTACACAAACGTACCTCAAATAAGCTATTAAAATAGCCGTGTACACTACAACAATTCCCGAATCAAGTCTCCTACATAAAGGGACAATAATACTATATTAATTACCCTTGTATACACAATTTTCAGCAACTTAAATTCACTTTAGACACTTAAAATAAATCTGAAAATTATTTTAAAACCCATAATTAAACTCTTCTTTAATGGGTAATATAACCCTTTCATAAAACCACAATTATTCTACTTTAAATAAAATTTCAGCATTATAATTTAATCAAAAACCCATTAAAATTTCATCAAAACTCCATAAAAATACAGTCTTTAAGCTTTATTATTACTTACAATCAATGGGTATATAAAACTCCCAAATCAATTGTAAGTTAGAACCCTAAAAATCAACACTTTAATAATTAAAACCCTAACTTTTAATACTTTATAAAATCTAAAAATTAAACACTTTATAATCTAAAATTTACAATCTTTAATCATTAAAACATAATTATAAAATATATTAATCATGTTTAGACAATTAAAATAAAAAACCCAAATTATAAAATTATAGGATAATAATTAAAACAAGATAAAGGAGGAGAGAGAGAGAGAACCACCAAGGGGTGGTGGCCGCGGCTAGGGCTGTGCACAATAGGTTAATCGTACCGTTTAGCTTAGCCTTAATGGTACGGTTAACCGTTATGTCGGTTACTTAAAATTTCGAACCATAACCGTTTAGCTTAGCCTTAACGGTACGGTTACAGGTTAACCATTAACCGTTTAATAAATTTTAAACCTTGCATTACTTCCAATAGTTCCAAACATCCAACTCTAATACAAACTTAAAAATAAAGTAATAAACAATAAAATTCATGTTCTAATTAAGATTACAAATCCACAAACCAAATACATTACAAAGTTTTAATTCTACTAAGTTTTTTTTAAAAAGCATAATAAGTAATAACTCAAATATTAAGTGTTAAAACTCTTTAAATCATTTGAGCTAGAATTGTCTACGGTAACTGTTAAAACTCTTTTAATATTCCACTCTAACAAGCATTTTTCAATGGATTTTCCAATTACTTCACCTGAATGACCCGAGACAGGACAAAAATTGATTATTTTTTTGTGCAAAGTCCACTCATCATCAATAAAGTGTGCTGTCAAGCACATATAACTTAGGTTTTGGCCAGAGGTCCAAGTGTCAGTAGTGAAACACACCCTAGAAGATAGCTTACTTAAAAAGTCCTTTAACTTACTCCTTCCTCTATGTAAAGACTATAACAATCTCTTGTTATTGTTGTACGTGAAGGAGGAATAAATTCAGGACACAATTGTTTACAGAAATGTCGAAATCCTTCACGCTCCACAAAAATAAAGGGTAACTCATCTAAAATAAGCATTCTAGCAAGTGCCTTCCTACAACTATCTGGATCAAATTGCCAAAGCTTAGGGACTCTTAACAGTTTGTGGGGTTCCATCTTCACCTACAAATGTTTTTGTTTCAAAATCAATGAGCTTTTGTTTTTTATTCAAGTTGGCAGGATATAGTTTGCATCTATTAATATGATTTAACATGCCACTAGTCCCATTTGATGACTTATAAGCAATTAACTTCTTACAATATTTGCAAGTCACCTTAGTGTCACCAGCTTTATCAAAATGATTCCATACTGCAAATGTTTTTTTTTTTCTATCAATACTTACAGAAGTTCCTGCTGACTTTTTCCTTTTCTTTCTGGAACCTTCCACAACAGTCTCTCCTTGACTTTCTAGTTCAAATGTTTCATCTTCTTAATCTTCACTCTCGTGCATTGAGTTATCATTAACAACACTTTCCATAATCTGAAAAATTAATCATTAATTGGAAACAAATTTAATTAGAATGGTCGTATAAAATTATAAATGTTCAATATAAAGCTTGCTTAACTAGAATACTTGTCAGTTGTCACATGCAAGAAAAGCATTTATAATTTTATTATTATAGCAATTAAAAACTTAGAATAGTTGTATAAACGCTACAAATCAAGCACAACTAGTAGAATCAAACAAAATCTACCTAAATTCATAAACAAAATTAACAAATAATACTACAATTAAGTAATCAACATATTCAACACACTAATTCAAAAAAATAAGCATAATTAACCATCTAATCCTACCTAGTAGTCAAGTACCCAATTTCCCCAAATTGATTTGTACACTAATTCAAAAATAAAAATATGCATAAATCGAAAAGAGAGAAAGAATACCTAATAGATCTGATGTTCTAGTGAGTCGGTGCGTGAAGGCTCCGGTGAAGTCTGAACTCAGTAAGTGAGGTGAAGTGAGGGACTGAAAGGAGTGAAGGGTGGAGGCTAAAGAAGTGAATTGGGAAATAAGAGTTTTTTTAGGGTTACATTATATATTTTCCCTATAAAAATTAAAAAATATATATTTATTTATTTTAACGGTTAACCGTTTACAAAAACTTGTAACCGTAACCGTAACCGTTAACCGCTATATTTAGCGGTACGGTTAACCATAACCGTTTAATTTCAAGGTTTGGTAAATTAACCGTTTAAATGAGCCGGTTACATCGGTTAACGGTTACGGTTTTTTTGCACACCTCTAGTCGCGGTTGGGCGCCGGCTAGGCGTGCGGTGGTCGTCGGAGGTGGTCGGCGGCGAGGTGAGGTGGACGTGGCAGCAGCCGGTGATGAGGTGGAAAACAAGTGGCGCAAGATTTGAATGTGTGAAACCAATTTCACGTATAACCCCATGAACAAGGAAAAGGGGAAAAATAAGGAAAAAGAAAAAAAATAAGAAAAGAAAGAAAAGAAAAATAAAAGGAAAAGAAAAGAAAATAATACTTACCCCAATATGATTCATGAGCCTTTTTGTGTGGGAAAGTTTTGGGGTTTTGAGATGTATTTATAGAGTAGAGTATAGGGTTAAGTTTGAGCTTATTAAAAATGTGGGCTTAAGTTATAGAATATTTGTCCCACAAGGGTTCAAATAAGTTATTGGGCTTAGAAAAATGAAATGGGTAGGTCTAACAAGAGTATGTAGGAAAAGAATACATACGATTATTTAATTGAGCCCATATAATTAATAAACGTTTGGCCCAAAATATAATTTACTTTTATAAAACTTTATAATTAAAATACTTTAGCCCTTAAAATACATTTTATAAATATTTAAATACTTTATAAAAATACAAAGTATTATAGAGGAGAATGATGAACATGATCAACCTTGTTCCACAAAAATTTCCGGCAACTTCTCTCTAAGTTATTAAGGACTTAGATGGGAAGGAGATGATCAACCTTGTTCCACAAAAATTTCCGGCAACTTCTCTCTGAGTTATTAAGGACTTAGATGGGAAGGAGATTAGTTTGCATATGATAGACCGGGTAAGAGTTAAGGACATATTTGATTAAGGTAGATCGACTCGCAAGATTAAGAAGTTTGGCTTGCCATCCTTGTAATGCGGTTAATAGTTTTGTCAAGGAAGGTTAAATAATTAGAACTTTTAAGCTTGTTAGGGAAAATGTCAATTCCTAGATATTTACCAAAACTTGAAGTGCAAGATAAATTAAAGGGGGCAGCCACACTTCTTTTAACAACATGACACATTTTAGTAGGGAATATCATCGAGGACTTGGTTTCATTCACATTAAGACCAGACAATCTGCCAAAATCCTTGACTACATCCATCATAACAGTAACATCAGTGAGGGAAGCTCTACCAAACAAAAAGACATCACCGGCATAAAAAATATGAGAAAGATTGACTGAAGTGCTAATTTTGATTGGTTTATGTAGACACCCATTTGTGTTTCCCCAAAACCAAACCCGGTGATGAGTACCTTTTACGTCAAATCATAATCGAATGAAGTGAAAGTGTGGAAAGTCTAGTGTTGCGGTTATTTTTTTATTTCTTCTCTTTCTCTTTGTTTTTGAAAACCTATTTTAAGAAAACAACCAATCTAGTTTGGTTTGGTCCATGGCAAGGGTCCAATAATATTGTAGTTGGGTCAGGTTCGAAAAGAGCTTTCCTACGATATATTATAAGCCCAATTCCGATAAATAATGAGGAAGTTATGGCCAAATTACTAAACTGGGCCCGGTTTGATTCTTATATGCGACTTAATGATCTAGGGGAGGGCCTATTATTGATTTATCATTCCTAATGTGATTAGGATTAACTATAGTCTTCTAGAATCTTCTAGAAGGTTCTTTTGAATCATAATTTGATTAGCATTGATAAATTGACTTTTGAGAGTTTTAATTAGAATAAAAGAAATGTTTTTAAGGAAATTACATTTTTACCCTCGTGTACGCTAAATTTTATCAAAATAAGAAAACACGTGGAAAATTGATTGCAGCGCCGTACGACACGTCTGTCGCCTGGCGACAGGCCTGGCCTCTGGCGACAGCCCTGTCGTCTGGCGACAAGTGCGTGTTTGGCGACAACGTCGTGTTTTATTCTTTTCGAAACTCTGATTCGTTTTTTATCATATCCGGCTGATTTTCTTTATAAATAGCCTTCTAAAACCTCTGTTTTCAATTATCGATCAATTCTCAATTATTCTCATCTAATTCTCATCAAACTCTTATCAAGAAACTCTTGATACTCTCTATTTTCTAAACTAGCTTTTCTCAAATACAAAATTCCGCATTCACAAGATCTAGACACACCTAGCCGAGTTCGAAATTGTCTTCGCCCAAGACGTGAAAGGTTTAATTTCTGAGGGTTTGGTCCCAAATCTCTCTTTCAATTAATTAATTTAATTATTTAATTTAATTACTTTCCTTGAAGTTACTAACGTGTGTATTTTGTTATTAGAAACATACGAGGCATCCAAGTAAGTGCTTTAATTGTTTGCGTTGATATTATGATATAGAAATCATGTCTAGGTTCCTATTTTGATTCCTAGTATCATGTTAGGATGTTTGATGTTTTGAATAACAACAATGATTCCTAGTATCATGTTTAGAGAAAAGGTTATAATATCTGTAGGGAATATTTCAAGCATTACCCCTAGCTCAAACCCCACTGTGATCATATACTAAAGTACGGTTGCGTCCAAAGGGAAAGAAGATAGAGCAAAAGAGTCGCCAACAAGTTTTAGGAACTTGTAAACCGTTCACGAGGTGAAGGTTACACCCCTTAACGATCCAGGAGATCGTCAACTCCAATAGGTCTGGAACCATGACTGGTAGTTCGGGGATGAAGGTACAAATCCAACCTAAAAGAGATTGAACCTGCCCTAATAATAGGCCTCTACTAAACAATAAAAATCAAAGCTTTAGCCCTAACATGATACTAATATGAATATTAGGAAAAAAAATAGAAAGCATCATAACAATGACACTTGATTTAAGGAACTTATTCTTTACCCTAAACATGATACTAGGAAGATCAAAACACCCTAACATGACGCTAGGAATCATAATAACAACCTAGACATGATTTCTAAGAACCATAAAATCAATAAATGTATTAAAGCACTTACTTGGATGCCTCGTATCTCTTTCTAATAACAAAATACACGCGTTAGTAACTTCAAGGAAAATATAATCAAACAATTAAATAATTGAAAGAGAGATTAGGGACCAAACTCTCAGAAATATCAAACCTTTCACGTCTAGGGCGAAGGCAACTTCGAACTTGGATAGGTGTGTCTAGATCTTGTGAATGCGGAATTTTGTAGAGAAAGATAGAGAGGAAGAAGAATTATTAAAAGCTAGAGAGAATAAGAGAGTTGATGATATTTGATGAGAATTGATGGAAATTGATGATTGAAAACGGAGGTTTTAAGAGGCTATTTATAGAGAAAATCAGCCAAACGGATAGAAAAACGAATCAGAGTTTCGAAAGGAATAAAACACGATCGCAGCGTTACCACGCACGTGGCGCCAAACGCCAGACATTAGCGCCAGACGCTGAAGTTAGCGGCAGGCGCTAATGCTTGTCGTCAGGCGCTAATAATCAGTTTCACGTGTTTTTTTTTTATCATATCTTTTGATCCGGAAGTCCAAATAAGGCATATAATATGTCGTTGGAAAGATATTGAAGTCTAATTTCCAACCCAATTAGAATCAGATTAAAATCTTTTATAGATAAAAAGATATGGCCGAATTAGGGAAAGAGTGTCAGTTTTGGATAGAGTTTCATATCTCATTAATATCTTTTTCGTTATAACTCGGATTTAATATTATAATATATCATTGGAAAGATAATTTCAAGATCTATCCAAACATATAAAATTTGGATAAATATTATCAGGCACGAAAATAAAATCTGAATATATTCCACTTTGTACAAAATAAGGATTCTAAAAAGGAGTAGTTTTATTCAATTTCAAACTCTTTGAAACATAATTATAAATCCTAACTCCATTAGGATTTAAAATAACCTTCTAGAATATTCTAGAAGAATATAATCAATCCTAATAGCTTTAGGAATGATAATTAATAATAGGCCCTCCTCTAGATCATTGGGCCATAGGTAAAAACCAAACCGGGCCAAGTTTAGTATTTTGGCCATAACTTCCTCATTATTCATCGGAATTGGGTTTATAATATATCATTGGAAAGGTCTTTTCAAGCCCCATCCAAATACACTATTATTGGACCCTTATCATGGACCAAACTAAACTATAATACACGTTTTTCATAAATAAGGTAAGAAAGAAATATTTTCAAAAACAGAAAGAAGAGATATTTTAATAAAAACATCCTCATCACTAGACTTTTCACACTTTCGCTTTGTTCGATAATCAAATGACGTGAAAGGTATTCATCACTGGGTTTGGTTTTGGGGAGACACAAATGGGTGTCTATAGAAGCCCCCACTTTGACTGAGTTTGGAGAAACGCAAGTTTCGAAAACAAAAGTCAAATTATCGATAGGAACGGAGAATGATTTAGAACGTTCTGCAATCCTAAATCACTCTTGTAACCCCGATACCTGCAAACTAGCGTTAGTTAAACAGATAAAAGAGTTAAGAAACGCGTATCTTGCACCGTCGAGCACACGTCTCTGGAGGTAATCGATTTGTTGCTGTTGCATTTGCTTTATTTTTGATAACCTTTCGCAAGCCAGGGAACGCCATCATGCTGTTTTGATGTTCACTCGTCTCTTAACAATAGAGCTTCTTTTTGAGGATTGTTCACTCGTCTCTGAACGAAAGATCTTTAATAGGATGCCCATGTGTCTCTGAGCAGGAGAGCTTGAAATACATGTCCACGCGTCTCTAAACAAAGAGCTTTGAATGATATGCCCACGCGTCTCTGAGCAAAAGGGCTTTTTTAATATGTCCACGCGTCTCTAAACAATAGTGCTTGAATAATGTGCCCACGCGTCTCTGAGAAAAAGAGATTTTTAATATGTCCACGCGTCTCTGAACAAAAGAGCTTTGGAAGAAATGTCCACGCGTCTCTGAACAAAGAGCTTTTAAATGATATGTCCACGCGTCTCTGAACAAAGAGCTTTTGAATGATATGTCCACGCGTATCTGAACAAAGAGCTTTGATGATATGTCCACGCGTCTCTGAACAAAAGAGCTTGAAAGAAATGTCCACGCGTCTCTGAACAAAAGAGCTTGAAAGAAATGTCCACGCGTCTCTGAACAAAAGAGCTTGATGATATGTCAACGCGTCTCTGAACAAAAGAGCTTGAAAGAAATGTCCACGCGTCTCTGAACAAAAGATCTTAAAAGAAATGTCCATTAGTCGCTGAACAAAAGAGCTTGAAAGAAATGTCCACGCGTCTCTGAACAAAAGAGCTTGATGATATGTCCACGCGTCTCTAAACAAAAGAGCTTGAAAGAAATGTCCACGCGTCTCTGAACAAAAGAGCTTTGATGATATGTCCACGCGTCTCTGAACAAAAGAGCTCTTGATGATATGTTCACGCGTCTTTGAACAAAAGAGCTTTTTGATATGTCCACGCATCTCTAAACAAAGAGCTTTGAATAATGTGCCCACTCGTCTCTGAGCAAAAGAGCTTTTTGATATGTCCACGCGTCTCTGAACAATAGAGCTTTGATACTTGAATGTTTGTTGCGATAATATTCCGAAGAAAACTTTTGAAGACCAACGCTTGTCGATCTTTAAAGCTCGCTTGAACTTTGCTTCCGCTATGCCAGTACGTCGGCGCTTTTGATGCTTGTGAACCATTATGTCAATTTCTCTGCTATTTATGAACCAGTATGTCGGTGTCTTGCGATGAGCCAATTTTTAGGCACTTCAAGCTAAGTGAGACTATCTTTCGTCAGGTCGATCACTTATTGCGATTGTAATCAAGCTGACTACTTAATCATGTCAAATTGCTTATAGGGGCTAACTGGCGTACCAAGGAACCTGAAATTGCTGAAAGAGGTTGAAATAACTCCTCTGAGTGGCTGAGCGTTCTGTCGCCGTTGCAATGCCTCTAACGCCGCGATTTGGCTCTGTCGCCAGACGCTGGGATCTACCGCCAGGCGCTGAAATTTGTTGCCAGACGCTAGATGTTGTTGTTTGGCACTGTAGTCGGGTCTTCCCTATTCTGCTCTTGCTGTCGCTGGGATGCACCTGTATTTATCTTTGACTATAGGACTTTGCTAATCTCTTTAATTTTTTTAGAGTTGACCTAAGGTTTAATGTCGCTTGACTCATTGACTTGACACGACACAAGGTATAAACTTGACTCGCTGTGATTAACTCGAGGTTGACTCGACTCGAAGTGAAATTACACGTGTGACTCATGACCCGTGTGTGCATTGTATTGTGATCGTGCGGCTCGAAAATGCAAAAAGCATGACTCGAAAATGCAAAAAAGCAAAAATTTTCCGTCATTTTTGTGGAGGGTACCGACTTTCTCCCGAAAAAGAAAGACGCGAGAAAGAAAGAAGCGAAGTTTTTGAAGGTGCATGTTGAATGAGCTTAGTCAAATGTCATTTGATACTATCTCTCAAGGTGCAAGGATTAACCCATCCTAGGCTATCTCAATTGTTGACTCAATGATGAAAGCATTTGGGTAACTTAGGCACGGAGGCTAAGCACTTCATACTTTGTGATGCAATGATGAGTGATGTTAATATGACAAGGCATCTTCAGAGTTGTGTTAAGATTCCATGACAAAGGGTTCCTAAGGGAAGTATATTTGGTTATGTATCTGTGCGGTGTCTGAAAATGATACTAAAGTTAGGCCGCAAGGGCTAAGTGTGTGGAAAAAGATTATTTCAAGAAGAGTCAAATGATGGTGACTCTTAGGCTACTAAGTAAGCTAATAATGTAGGGATCAAGCCCCCAAGTCTAGCTCTAAGTGAAAAGGGATGAGCATAGGAGACCCCTTGATATGGTCATGGTGTGAGTGTATGAATGTGAATATGAATGCATTTTTATTACGGGCGCACCTCGATGTGAGGTTTCCTACGTATCCGTTAGGAATCAGGCCGAGCGTAGCTCTTGCCAAACCTCGCACAAGTGTGTGTATACCTCAAAAAGGTCTTTTTAAGGGTTGTAACGTGGTTAGGCTAAAGGTTATAGAAGAAGGGGATAAAAGGCTCAAGACCCTAGATAAGCCCCCAAGGTGTGCAACCTTGCTTTTGAATCTTTATATTTTTATGCTTGAGGCTTTCTACTCTTTTTTAGCTTTTTTTTTTTTTTTTTTTTTTTTTTTTTGCATTTTTTTATAAGTGTGGGCAATGCCGATCATGCTGTCTATCAGTCACTTGGTATTCATGTTTCTCAGGCACGGTACCGAGCACTCGATAAGAGACGCAATCTGAGACGTGTTCATATCAAAGACATGTTCATGTCAAAGACATTGGAACACTTGCCCTTTTGTACACTTTTATTTATTTATTGCTATTTTAATATTTTGTTCACTCAAGCTTTTGTTCTTTTGAAAATTGCATAAGTTACACACCATCCCATCCCAAGGTTAGGTAGATATGGGTTGAAAAATGAAAGGTCTATCGTTAGTCGAGGCTCAAAGTGGTTTATCAAGAAAGGATTGTATATTTGAAGGGTAAAGGATGATATGATGTGGTTACAAGCCTCAAATCATTGGTATACCTTGTGCTTAGTTCGACATAGATTTTTTTTTTAATGCAATGCAATGCAATGATCATATGCAAGGAAATAAATGCTCATTTTATTAAAGGAAAATAAATAATGATCCTACAAAATTAATCTAAGGGAAATAAAAAAGGTGCCTATGCTAGACTTATTGGGGAGAGGAAAAAATGAAAAAGAAATATAAAAAAGAGGCCATGAAATCTTGTCGTTGAAGCTCGCCTCTTGTCCCTTGGCTTATCATCACTTGGTGTTCTTGCCGACTGAAGGTATTGGAAGCCCGTTATTGTCGATCAAATATTGGACTGCTTCCTTTAGCTTCCAACAGCTCTCAGTAGTATGACCCCTACCTTGATGGTACTTGCAGCGTACATTTTGGTTCCAACTAGGCAATCTCTTCTCAAGTGGGGGATCTTGAATGGGTCCAGTAGGAGTAATGAGTCCCTTTGCATGGAGTCGATTGAAAGCATCATCGTAGCTAATTCAATAGGGGTGAAATCCTTTCTTAGTTGCTTTCTAAATCCTCGATTATCCATGGCTAAGATTTCATTAAGGTCGAAAGTACCAACACTGTTACTAGAGTAGGTATTTTTCGGAAGAAGAAGGATAGTCGTTCTTCTTTCCTTTACAACCACTTTTGTTATCGTTACTAATCTTGGCCTTCTTGTCGAGCGGAGGAATATGAAGGAGATTTGAATCAATGAGGTCTTGAACACGATCTTTGAGGGCGAGACATACTTCGGTGGTGTGACCATGACCTATATGGTATCGACAATAAGATTTTGGGTCCCAATTGGGATACCGTTTTTCAAGCGGAGGGTCTTGACTGGGACCAATTGGGTGAATGAGACCTTAATCGTGAAGACAGTCAAAAGCTTCATCGTAAGTCATTCCTATTGGTGTATATTCGTCAATGGTCCGTTTTGCCCGTGGCTTAGGAGCATTGAGTTCTTCATTAAATCCTTGGTGAGAATTTTGTTCGACAACCATCACCCAATTTGCTAATCCTTCTACCACATTCAAGAGCATGGCAATGACATCTTGTAGTTTTCGAACGTCCTCTTTTAGACTTGACGAGTTTTCCCTGGTATTATTTAATAAAATACTTTCATCCTCCTCAATCATGGCCACTTCATCAACAGAGGTTATATAAGATGTCTTGATCATGGGCTCACCTACAGGTGTGATAAGAAGTGAAGGATCGAAGGATGTTTGATTTTCTGCGATGGCTAGAACCTCGAAATTTTTATTGCCATCAATCAGGTCTTGAATAGCTTCTTTGAGTTTCCAACACTCCTCAGTGTTGTGACCCTTTCCTTGGTGATATTTGCAATATTTATTAGGATCCCACTTAGGTGGCTGGCTTCTAGAACTGGATCCTTGATAGGTCCTATGGGCATGACTAGTCCTTTGTGGTGTAGTTTTTCGAAAGTTGTTTCATAACTCATGCCAAGTGGAGTGAACACTCTTTTCGACCTTTGGATTTGTGATTTAGAGGCGTTCGTAGAATTTACTTCATTAATGGGAGAGGAAGAAGAAGGATGGTCGTTCTTCTTTTCTCTCGCACTATTATCTTTTAGAAGGTCATCTTCAATGTCAATGTCTATATTATACACAGCCTTGAAAGTATTCAAGTTGTGTTGATATTTTAAATGCTTTGCATATTTTTCATGAAGGTTTTTGATGAACATCCTCACAAAATCTTTTTCGGTAGGAACCTTGACCATATTAGCAGAAGTTTCCCTCCATTTGTTGAAGAAAGAAGTGAACCCTTCGTTTTCCTTTTGTTTTAACATCTGAAGTTGTCTGTGGTCTGTTTCGTCTTGAATGTTGCACTTATATCTATCTATGAAAGCGTTTGTTATCGACTCCCAGATAGAGGTTTTCTCTTTGTCAAGGGAAAAGAACCATTGTTGACAAACGATTTTAAGAGATAAGGAAAACAAGGAATGAAAGACTTTCCTATCAATCCCCTTAATGTTCATTATAGTTTCAAAAGCTCTTAGATGAAAGTAAGGGTTATCTGTTGCCTTGAATTTTGGGATGTCGTTGGCATTGAACTTATGCGGAAGAAGTTCCTTGTCCAGCGAGACCCCTTGTGAACTAATGCCTTGGAACTTGTAGTCACTAGATAGCTTGCTCAAGCTTTATTGCATAAGGTTCATTTGTTGTTGCTCCACAGGATCATCAATTTTGAGGGTTAAAGCCTTCAATGCTTCATTCACGGTAATCAATTGATTCCTAAGTTTGTTGACTTCTTCTTGAGTTGCCATTATCTTCTTAGCTTTCCTCTTTTGAAGAATCGGATTATCAAAAAGTAAGACTTGAACAAAGGTGTTGTCCTTGATTAATCGCCCTTCTCTCCTTGACCAAGTACAGTGGAAAGGGAAATTAGGGATATTCATTGTTAATTATTTGAATCAACTCTATTCAACATGCATAGATGGAAGAAGGTAGAAAAATGAGGGTGATGATATAGAGAAAGCATGTAGATGGAGAGATGTGGAAAATTAGGAATAGAATGTACCCCTAACTCAAATGACGGAAAAAACTGACTTATGCATGAACCTAAGACATGGTCATGGTGATATATACTCAAAGTGTGTGCTAATACTAGTGAGTGTAGGTGACATGTTAAGACTCGTGTCATGACCACGTGGCTAGACTATGTGACTACACTCAAGCAAAGACTAAGTTAAGACTTCACTTATATGCATTAAACTGGACAGGATGTGGTATTTTAGTCAAAACTTTTGATTTGTGACTCTGATTGGGATTAAACCAACGCCAAATTAAAGATAAAACTCGGGGCTACAGATCCATAGGTTGTAGGACTCATAGTTCTTCCTAAAACTCTGGCTATGACCAAAACAAGTTGACGCTTGTGCAGTATACGGGAATAAAAATCCGGGTTGACTTAAAGGGACTATGATTCGATTTTAGACATATTTATTAGCTCAAATTAATTAATTAATTAAACAAAGTCCTTTAGTCATTAATTAGTTTATTTAGGCTTAATCACAAGTCAAACAAAAGGTTAGGAAAAACACATAGAGTATGCACAAGCAAATAATGCACAATTAGGCAAGTAGGCACAATATGGTGCAATGAGTTTGCAACCTAACCATGGCTCTAGTTCTCTAAAGTCTGGGATATGGGTTAGTCAAAGAGGGTCCATGGTTAATTGTCCGGATGCACCGCGCGGAAGCCTAACCGTGAAGGGTTGGCGCGAGTGGATGGGACACCGCGAGTTAAAAACTCGCTTCCATGGTTTGGTGAATTCAACATTCTCGGATGTACCCTTTGTTGCTCAGA
This sequence comes from Chenopodium quinoa, assembly GCF_001683475.1. Taxonomy (NCBI): domain Eukaryota; kingdom Viridiplantae; phylum Streptophyta; class Magnoliopsida; order Caryophyllales; family Amaranthaceae; genus Chenopodium; species Chenopodium quinoa. The sequence goes on from NW_018744745.1 coordinate 2,069,995, forward strand.
GCGTTCAATTCAATCAGGTAGATGGAGCATGAATTCCCATAGGGTTATGTTCATGTGTAGAACACATATGGGTTTCAAAAAAGTGAGAAAAACTCAATCAGGAAGTAGGATCGAGCAAACAATGCTAAAAATGGTCAAAATTAGAACGCATATTTCTGGCTCGGTATTGGAAGAACTTGGCGCCAACAAACAGAGTCCAGCGCCACCTTTTGGCTTTAGCACCTGGTGGCAGAAGCTGTCGCAACGTCAAAATGTTGGCGCTAGTCTTTGTTTGTGACACTAGTTCCTACATGCCTCAGCAGCTTTCTGTGCTCGATAAAATTTTCCAGTTTCGCACAGCATTATTTCAATCCTAGTTGTGAAAGATATTCCTCAAATTTCCTACGTGTAAAAATCCTATGTTTTAACTCATTACGGATGGTCTTTCCAATGAGATCTTTTTTATGCATATGACAATAATGTTAATCAAAATTACGCACATGAAATACTTAGAACTTTTCGAGTCTCATCCACTCATTCTAAATAATTGCCGAATTAAATTTCAGGAATTAAAATAGAAATCCTCCTCAGTGGGGTCACCAAAAACTGTAGGGAATATGTCAAGCATTACCCCTAGCTTGAACCCCACTGTGATCATATACTAAAGTACGATGGCATCCAAAGGGAAAGAAGATAGAGCAAAAGAGTCGCCAACAAGTTTTAGGAACTTGTAAACCGTTCACGAGGTGAAGGTTACACACCTTAACGATCCAGGAGATCGTCAACTCTAATAGGTCTGGAGCCATGACTGGTAGTTCGGGGATGAAGGTACAAATCTAACCTAAAAGAGATTGAACCTGCCCTAATAATAGGCCTCTACTTTATTCTGATAGTATTCATGTGCGCTTTCTGACTAACATGCAATCAATAGGTTTACCCAAAACCTGTTTATCTATGTTGGTTGAATATTAATGCACAAATAATATTTATTATTGGCGATCACTTGAATTATAATCATATTAACCCTAAACAAGATTATTAATTATCTTATTAAGCGTGATTACAAGTACAAATTCCCTTTAAACATGCATAAAAGGCGTGATCAAGCAGTAAAAATATTAATCAAGCAACATAATAATAAATCATAAATAATAACAATTATAACAATAATAATCATAATCATATTCATCATAATTAAAATAATCATGTTAAAGCATAGCAAGATCCTAGGCATGATACTAACAAGATTAATAACAAACCCTAGCATGTCACTAAACAATAAAAATCAAAGCTTTAGCCCTAACATGATACTAATATGAATATTAGAAAGGAAAATAGGAAGCATCATAACAATCATACTTGATTTAAGGAACTTATTCTTTACCCTAAACATGATACTATGAAGATCAAAACACCCTAACATGACGCTAGGAATCATAATAACAACCTAGACATGATTTCTAAGAACCATAAAATTAATAAATCTATTAAAGCACTTACTTGGATGTCTCGTATCTCTTTCTAATAACAAAATACACGCGTTAGTAATTTCAAGGAAAATAATAATCAAACAATTAAATAATTGAAAGAGAGATTAGGGACCAAACCCTCAGAAATATCAAACCTTTCACGTCTAGGGCGAAGGCAACTTCGAACTTGGCTAAGTGTGTCTAGATCTTGTGAATGCGGAATTTTGTAGAGAAAGCTAGAGAGAAAGAAGAATTCTTAAAAGCTAGAGAGAATAAGAGAGTTGATGATATTTGATGAGAATTGATGGAAATTGATGATTGAAAACGGAGGTTTTAAGAGACTATTTATAGAGAAAATCAGCGAAACGGATAGAAAAACAAATCAGAGTTTTGAAAAGAATAAAACACGATCGCAGCGTCAAACATGCGCGTGGCGCCAAACGCCATACATTAGCGCCAGACGCTGAAGGTTAGCGCCAGGCGCTAATGCTTGTCGTCAGGCGTTAATAATCAGTTTCACGTGTTTTGTTTTTATCATATCTTTTGACCCGGAAGTCCAAATAAGGAATATAATATTTCTTTGGAAAGCTATTGAAGTCTAATTTCCAACCCAATTAGAATAAGATTAAAATCTTTTGTAGATAAAAAGATATGGCCGAATTAGGGGAAGGGTGTCAGTTTTGGATAGAGTTTCATATCTCATTTATATCTTTTTTGTTATAACTCGGATTTAATATTATAATATATTATTGGAAAGATAATTTCAAGATCTATCCAAACATATAAAATTTGGATAAATATTATGAGGCACGAAAATAAAATCTGAATATATTCCACTTCGTACAAAACAAGGATTCTAAAAAGGAGTAGTTTTATTCAATTTCAAACTCTTTGAAACATAATTATAAATCCTAACTCCATTAGGATTTAAAAGAACCTTCTAGAATATTCTAGAAGACTATAATCAATCCTAATAGCATTAGGAATGATAATTAATAATAGGCCTTCCTCTAGATCATTGGGCCGTAGGTAAAAACCAAACCGGGCCCAGTTTAGTATTTTGGCCATAACTTCCTCATTATTCATCGGAATTGGGTTTATAATATATCGTTGGAAAGGTCTTTTCAAGCCCCATCCAAATACACTATTATTGGACCCTTATCATGGACCAAACTAAACTAGAATACACGTTTTTCATAAATAAGGTAAGAAAGAAATATTTTCAAAAACAGAAAGAAGAGATATTTTAATAAAAACATCCTCATCACTAGACTTTTCACACTTTCTCTTTGTTCGATAATCAAATGACGTGAAAGGTATTCATTACTGGGTTTGATTTTGGGGAGACACAAATGGGTGACTACAATATCAAATATGCTTATTATGATTCTTGCGATGCTTACTTTCTTTCCTAATATTCATGTTAGTATCATGTTAGGGATAAAGCTTTGATATTTAATGTTTAGTGACATGCTAGGGTTTGTTATTAGTCTTGTTAGTATCATGCCTAGGATCTTGCTATTATTATGCTTTAGCATGAAGATGATTATTTTAATTATTATTCTTGTTATAATTTATTATTATGTTGCTTGATATATTGTTATTGCTTGATCACGCATTTTATGCATGTTTAAAGGGAATTGGTACTTGCAATTGATTTGTCTAATTTATATAGTATTTTACCCCGTCCCTTGGTCATAATTAGTAGTGTTTTCGGCTCTTTAGAGCCACTTTTATTACTAATTGGTGTTTTCTAGTGTTTTTGTAGTTTTGCTTGAGTTTTGTAGGAAATTGCACTTTTGGAGCATTTTCCCGGGTTTTCATGGAGCAACTACGGACATTGGAGGAGCACGACCGTTTTTTAAGCCCAAGGCCGGTTAGAGTCATCAAGCCGGTGAATAAGGGCTCTGTATATGTGATACCGGGGCATTTGGACCAATTGTTCAAGATCCGATGAGGAAATCCGGATAGGGATGAAGAATCAAAGCCCAATCAAAGTCCAAGTCTCCAGGTGGAACCTGGCCCGATCGAGCGTATGGCCTGATTGGGCAAGCATACGCTCGATCGGGCGGGCGCGCAACTATGTGTTGCTAGCAAGGCGCGCCCGATCGGGTGAGCATTAGCTCGATCGGGCGCGACTGCTTAGAAGAGAACGCGAAGAAAAAGGCGGGCCTGATCGAGCGCGTGTCTCTGGAGCACCTGATTCGACGAATTCTTAGTTTCTAATTAGGAGTGTTTTAGAGTTTGTTTAATTACGATTTAGTACTATATTTTTGATTTAGCTCTTTTATTAGACTTTCTCTCACTACTTAGATAATTTCTCTCTCTAGATTTCTCTCAACCTTTACTCTTGTTCTTGACTCAACTTTGTAGTTCCATTGATTTTGGTAACGATTTCTTCTCTATTAATTCAACAAATCTATTCTTTTATTCCCTTATGACTTGTTTAATTGCTTTATTTAGTTTAGATTTAATTATGTGTGAGTAGTTTTATTTCTAGGGTTTTTGGGGATCCAATAAATAATATGAAGGGGTAATTTATGATTGTTGATTGTCAATGCTAAATTAATTTCCTATTGATTGATTTATTGTTATGCAATTAGATTAGGCCTAGTTTAATTGTATGAGTTTAGCAATATTGATTCGAGATTCGAGAGATGAGAATTGATGTTTAGGCTTAGTTTCAATAGGCGGACTAATTTATAAATGGTTAAGTCGAGATTCGAGAGATGAGATTTTATATCGGTAAATTAACTATGTGATTGTAATACGTCGTGAAAGCCCTTTATGATTTGATTAATTGATGCATTGATGATTGATTGTTATGTTTTACCCTGTAATATTGTTTATTGGTGAACCTATGCCCTAGGCTTTTATTTCATTGATTTTCTTCCTACTTTTATTCCTTCTCACTTTTACTCTTAGTAGTTTAGTTCTCTTTTATAATAACAATTTGGTTACTTGATAATTTAGATTATTTTGATTAATTAGGAATAAATTAACTCGTTTTCCTATGGTTCGACCCTTCTTCCCTATCTACATAGTTAGTGGATTTAGGTATTATTTTTTATTAGGTGATTACGACTTGAGCCTGTCAGTAATCACGCTTAATAAGATAATTAATAATCTTGTTTAGGGTTAATTTGATTATAATTCAAGTGATCGCCAATAATAGTTTTATTTGTGCATTAATATTCAACCAACATAGATTAAACAAATTTAGGGTAAACCTACTGATTGCATGTTAGTCGGAAAGCGCACATGAATACGATCAGAATAAAGTAGAGGCCTATTATTAGGACAGGTTCAATCTCTTTTAGGTTGGATTTGTACCTTCATCCCCGAACTTCCAGTCATGGTTCCAAACCTATTGGAGTTGACGATCTCCTGGATCGTTAAGGGGTGTAACCTTCACCCTGTGAACGGTTTACAAGTTCCTAAAACTTGTTGGCGACTCTTTTGCTCTGTCTTCTTTCCCTTTGGACGCCACCATGCTTAAGTGTATGATCACAGTGGGGTTCAAGTTTGGGGTAATGCTTAAAATATTCCCTACAGTTTCCATTCACCACTATTAACCTAATTCTCAATCATTAGGGATAATCTCTCTAAGCAAAGAACAAAAAATATATGAGGACATGAGATCACCTTGCCTAATACCCCTAGAAGGATTGAAACTTTTCGTTATTTCACCATTCCAAAGAACCAAAATAGAAGGAGAACATATACAATTCATAATGAGATTAGCTAAAGCTAAGGGGAAACCAAAACCACTAAGAGTATCCCTAATAAAATTCCATTCACTATCGTAAGCCTTTGTGAGATCAAGTTTTAAAGCAACAATATTTTATCCTTTTTTTTCTTTATGAAATATGTGAGAAACCTCCTTAACAATTATGACATTGTCTTCAATACCTCGGCCCTTGATGAAACTGGATTGGAGAGGATTGATCAGTTTATTAAGGAACAGTTTAAACTTGTCACAAATGAGTTTAGTGATGAGTTTATATATGGTGTTACATAAGCCAATTGGCCTAAACTCAGAAATTTTACTAGGAATATCAACCTTGGGAATAAGGGAAATATATGATTTGCTGATACACTCTGGAATCTTGGAAGTATTAAAGCATTATGCAAATGTTCCCAAAAATGTTGGAAAAATTTTGGCTGGATGCCATCCGGACCAGAACACTTTAGGGGATTCATCTTAAACAGACATTCTTTAATCTCGTCAGGGTTAGGGATTCGGTTGAGGCTTAAGCAATCACTCTCCAAAAGGTGATAATTCGGAGTGAAAGAAGATAGAGCAGCATTTTCGGGGATTTTGGTGGAAAAAATATCCTTGAAAATACTAACTGCCATCTTTCTTAACTTATCATTATCATTAATTCAAGTACCATCATTATCTTATAAGCTAAGGATTTTTCCTTTTGTTTTTTTTTTTAATTTTTGCCAGGATATGAAAATGCATTGCTTAGTATTATGGTCAGCATATTTACGCCAATCAATACCCGCCTTTTGCGCCCAAATAATACGCTGCTTTTTATAAATATTATTAAGATCAATGAGCAGCTCCTTTTCCAAATTGATTAAAATCAGAATTATACCTAGCTAAATAAATTTGTATTCCATTAATTCTAGCAAGGAGACGTTTCTTTTCTAAATTAAGGCTACCAAAAATATTTTTATTCCAATTATCAGTATTTGGTTTTTTCCAATTATCAACAAAAAATAATCACCAAAAAGAGGATGTTCTAACCACACTTCTTTGCAACGAAGGGGAAAGGGACCATGCATGGAAAAATTAACAATATCTACAAAAATAGGGCAATGATCAGAGTAAGTAAGGGGAAGGTGATAAACCTTGGTATGCGGGAAAACGTCGAGCCAAGTTAGATTACCCAAAGCACAATCCAACCTTTCACGAATTAGGGCAACCCCTACACGAACATTGGTCCAAGTAAAAGGATTCCCATGATATCCAAGATCTACCAAACTGGCTGCATCTATAAAATCAACAAAATCACTGCATTGGCCGGGCCTAAAGGCACGACCACTTGATTTTAGATCTCCTAAAAGTAACCAAGGGGTAGAAGAGGATTCCTCATTTCATTTCACACTGCATGTCGCTCCCTAGGCAGGGCCGTCTTAAACATTTTTGGGGCCCTATTCTAATCTTAAAAATAGGCCCCTAATTGAAATTAAATTTTTTTAATCAGAAATTATTCCAACTTTTCTATATTTTTAGCAAAATTGTATGAAGTATCTCAATACATAATGTTGCAGCACAACACTTGGGTATACAAAGAGTCAGATAGAAATTTTTTCCACAACTCCTAACTCCCAAGTCCGAAATTCCAAATGATTAAAATTTAAATCCCATTACTGCAACTCACAATTGAGGAGTACCCACTTCAAAATATTTCTTGCTTTCTACCTTCAATAATCGTAGATTGCCAATCAATAATAATTAATTAGTTAATAGAAAACTAAAAACCTAAAAATATATGAAATTCTACTTTGTATTAATTAAAGAAAAAAAAAGGGAGTAGTATTACACACACCTGATGTCAAAGTGTCGAATCTTATGAAGAATTTCCTTTGTTCTCTTTTACTTATTAACCCTTGAAACAGATAAATTAATATGTATTGTACAAGTAATTTTTTTTACTTTTTTCTCAAAATTAATGTGTATGGTGCTCCGATTTGTTATGGAGGAAGATATGAAATTGAATACAAAATTAATTCTTCAATTAAAAGTAATTCTTGAGAAAATTTCCTTATAACTGTTGTGATTAATAAAGGAAGGAAAAAAAAGCTTAATTGGAAAACTGATATCTGGGTAAAACAAGAAATTAATGACAATAAAATGCAGAAGGAAGATGAATGATTTTAGAATTTTTTAGAAAATTTAAAGCATATTACGACTTACGAGGAGAAGAATTTGGGAATTTGAATTAATGGGAGATTAATGAAGAGAGGTTGAGGAGGAAGCCAAACTGTTACGTGAGAAAAGCCAAACATTTTTTTTAAGGCTCAAGAATTGGGCTCCATTGAAATGGGCCCTTACCATTTCGGGGCCCTGTGCTAAGGGTTTGTTTGCACAGGCTCTTAGTCGGCCCTGTCCATAGGGTTGCTAGGCACATGCATGCCCGTAATGAGAACCTCCTGGTTAGAAGCACTAGCATTATTTGAAACAAAGAGTGAAAGATATCACCCTTTCCCATGAAATCCAGAAGATCAACATTGCCATTCCAGAAAAGCCAAATTCTACCTCTAGTCTCATTTGGTTCACAAACTTTATAATTAGTGACAGGGTAAAGTCGTATCCCCTAATCAAAAGTAAATACCTAAATCCTCTAACTAAAATAGATAGGGAAGTGGGGTCGATCTCCACAGGGAAACAAGTCTTTTTACTCCTAATTAATTATTATAATCTAAATTACCTAAGTAACCAATATTTATATTTGAGTATGAAACTAAACTACAAAGAATAGGAATAAGGAGAAAACAATATATAAAAGGATCTAGGGCATAGGTTCACCAATAAATAATACTCCAGGGTAAAACATAGTAATCAATCATTGACATTGCATAAATAACATGAGTAACAGGCTCTCGCAATATATTAATCAACATAGATCTAACAGGCTCTCGCAATTTACTAGATCTAAGTTCTTATTGAAAATAACCTTTAATATCAAATTAACATCTGCTCGATTCATCAATTTAATATTGCTATACTTTTACAAGCCGCAATTGTAAAACATTAAAACAATTCAATAGGAAATTATCATGCAATATCAATAATCAATAATAGTCAATCATCAATGCATCAATTAACCAGATTGTAAAGGGATTTCGCTACGTATTACAATCACAGAATTAATCTATCGGTATTAAACCTCATCTCTCGAATCTTGACTTAACCATTTATAAATTAACTTGCCTATTGAAACTAGACCTAAACATTAATTCTCATCTCTCGATTCTTGAATCAATATTGTCAAACTCATGCATAAAAGATAGGCCTAATCTAGTCACAGAGCACTAAATCAATCAATAGGAAATTAATCTAGCATTGATAATTAACAACAATAATTTACCCCTTCATATTATTTATTAGATCCCCATAAACCCTAGAAATTAAACCACTCACACATATTAAAAACTAAACTAATCAAAATAATAGAATAAATCATGATCAAAGGAATAAAATAAAATAACTAAGATTAAGGGACGAGAAATCGTTACCAAAATAAATATGGAATTAATCAAAGGATTAAGAACAAAAGTTTAGAGAGAGATTAAGAGAGAGAAAACTAAGTAGAGAGAGAAAGTCTAAGAGAAAGGATTAAGAGAAAAAGAAGAGGTCCTAAAATCGTATTACGGAGGAGTAATTATACTCCGTACAAAAATCCTAAACTGAAACAAATTAAAACGACGCTAATCGTCTCCTAAATATACACGCGCCCGATCGGGCGAGGCACCGCCCGATCGGGCGCGCCTTTTTTCACCTCTAACACTAATCTCGCGCCCGGCCCGGGCGCTCCTCCCGCCAGGCCCGGGCGCTCCTCCCGCCCGGCCGGACGCGCCTCCGGGCGCCAGCCTTTTTGGCCGGGCGGTTCATTTGGGCCAATATTTGGACTTCGATTGGGCTCCAATTCTTCGGGCCAACCTGGGTTTCCTCTTTGGGTCTTGAATACTCGGTCCAAACGCCCCAGTATCACCTATACCGAGCCCTTAATCTTCGGTTCAATGACTCTAACCGGCCCTGGGCTATAAAATCTGGTCGTGTTTCTCCAATGCTCGTGATTGCTCTAAAATATCTCGGGAAAATACTCCAAAAGCATAAATCCCTGCAAAAGTCAACCAAATCTACGAAAACAGTAGAAAACCCCAATTAGTAATAAAAGTGGCTCTAAAGAGCCAAAAACACTACTAATTATGACCAAGGGACGGGGGTAAAATACTATATAAAATAGACACATCAAACTCCCCCAAGCCAAACCTTTGCTTGTCCCTAAGCAAAGATCTCATCAATGAATCAATAAATATACTTCACCCCAAAAAGTAAAAATCAAGCACAAACGATTCAGGGTAAATCAAATAAACATGCTTCAAAGTCAACCAATCAAATCCATCCAATTACCTTTCTCCCCTAACAATTGACAAATAGAGCAAACCACAAGAGCATATAGAATTCAAGACTAGTGCTCACACACTCTACTCTCATTTATGTGGTGAGTAAAAGATGTACTCGGTCGCTCTCCATCCAAACCCTTTATGTGAACAATGCCCTCCCAACTCACACTCTAGCGTGTATAAACAATGAAAGCTCAATCCTACTAGTCGACTCGAAATATGCCAAATCATAACTTGCATTGATAAACAACACTTTCACATTCATACAATTCTACGCACAAAGGTCGAAAGGTCTTTAAAGCTTGTAATGTAAGGCTAGGGTAAAGGGTAGGAATCATTTGGGAACAAGTGAGAGAAAAACTATGCTTAAGGGAGCCAAATCCTATCAAAAACCCATGATCAAAATAAATAATGATCAACATCTCCTACATAACCAACTCTAAACATCAACCAAATAAACTCCAATCATAATTAAACCCAACTCTTACAATTTCACTCATAAGAATATAATAATGAAGTGGAGTGAATAAACAAACTTTATTTTCCAAACTTGAATATTGAAGCTCAAATTTTCTTCTTTACAAACCTCCAACTAGAACATTTGAACATTTTTTTTTCTTTTGAAGTTCTCTTTTTTTCACATTTTTTTTCTTCTTTGAACTTCTTTTGTTTTTCATAACATCATGCTTTATTTTTTTCAAGAAAATATAACTCTCAAACTCATCAAAAATAAACATGAATAACAACAAAACAACTTCTCAAAGTCCCACCCAAGTTGTGCAAATAAATAGCACATTACAAACTCCCTCCCCTCACTCACTAATAGCTCCCCCAAGCCAAGCTTGGGACTAGTAACCAATGGGGCAAAATAGGCTTGTAATATGGCTAATAAACAACAAAAAGTCAAGCAACAACATGGGTAGCAAGAAGGGAACAAATGTATCTACAATGTCTGGAGGCTACCTAAAAGAACAAATGTCTTCGTCCTCCACAATGTGCATAATAATGAATCATATAAACATTACTTATAGTTGCAAACCAATACTCAAATTCATTGACATACCAGGAACTATGGAACTATCACACATTTCCAAACCAAATCAACTAGTCATGCACTATATTCACAAGTAGTTGGACAAAATTGACGCATGTTAAGGTTTCAAGCAATCAAACATCATGTCATGATCAACTAATCCACAATGCCTATCATCAAATACCAAGGATCAAAACAAATTTCTAAAGTAAGGGGTACAGGGAAGCATAATTTATAATTCATTGGAACGTATTTTTGGATTTTTTTTATTTTTCAATTTTTTTGTATTTTTATATATAAAGAAAGCAATAAAACTAACCTAGAAAGCGAAAAATCTAACCTAAGAAAACACACCAAAAATAAAAGAAAAGAGAAAAAGAAAAATACCAAACCAAAATCTCCCCCAAGCCAGAATCAGACAATGTCCTCATTGGCTCGGAAACTAGCCCAGCATAGCTAGTCCTCATCATCCTCGTCCATCGAGCCGAAGCCCGCACCTCCACTGCCACCTGCACTAGAAGAGCTACCACCAAAATAGTCAGCGTGAAAACTCCCCCCCGCCGGTCCCCCGAAAGGTATGTCCCGCCCGTACCCGAAAAAGGAAGAATAGTCAGAGTAAATACCACGGGCAGTGGGATCCCTACCGTATCCCTGGGGTGGAGGCTGAAACCAGTCAGGGTGGATAGCGTCGTCGGGAATGTTGCCCCGACGAGCATAATCATCGTACATAGGGTAGAGAGCTCTACCCTGGTTCCTCTCTAGGTACCCTAACCTGTGGTCAATAGAGCCCACCATCCTCCTAAGGTCAGTATGTGCATGCTCAATACGTCCTAGGGCCTGACCTATACTCTGAAAATCCCAAACTGGGTCAGAGTCAACATGAGGGACTGAATAGGACATACGAGGTGGGGAGAAAGCCACCTCGGGTTGGGGCTGAGGTGGTGGAACTGGTGGTGGTGCCTGCCCCCTAGCGTTGGCAACTAAAGCATCATAGGTGTAAGAAAGTTTCCCTGGGGGAAAGGCGGTCAAGTCTGGACTGGGAAGGGGAAAAATAGGCAAAGGTTGCTCGTTCCCAGTCCGAATACACCAAAAGGGTGTATGCTCGCTATCCGGCCTAACCCACCCCACATCCTCAAAATACCTAGCAGTCATGTAGGTATCTGGTCCACAGTTGGTCAGCTGGTGGGGTCCGTATACTACAAAACCGACCTTTTTCACCGCTAATCGAGTGATAAGGCCACCTAAACGGATAAGGGGACTTGGAAGTGGTGCTGGCTGTGGCATGCCGACTCAGGTGATGAACTATGAACCTGCCTATGTTCAATTTCCCGAACCCGTATACATAGTGACCTATTATAGCTAGTTCATTGGTTTGAGCGTTATGAGGCTCGACCCTACCCAAAAAACACAATCCCGCAAATCTTTGCCAGATTTTCGGGACAGGGTGGTGAATGGGTTTGGTACTAGCATGTTGGGGGTCGGGGGCAGGTAAACCAGTCAAAGCAAAATATAAATAACCCATTTTATAATCTTCATGCCACTGGTGAGATAATTCAGAATTTAATTCAAAAATTTTACAGAATTCAACAAAAGTTAAACTAATATTTCTATTATTTAACCTGGAAAATAAATTAGGCCCATTCCTACTACTAACAATATGAAAAGTGGACAAAAATTCACATGTGAGTTCTCGGTATGTAGGATAATGCATGTCAACGAATTTTCTCATGCCAATATCATTCAAAAATCGTTTAACATAATCAAATAAACCATATGATTCCAAGGTAGGGCGGTGCAACCACCGAGAAGGGATTACCTCACGACCGACCAAATGCTCCAATCTTTCTTTCTTTTCCCGGCTCACGATCCGGATCGTCGGCCAATACGGGAGCTGCAAGTCAGGGTCATACTCCTCCCTCGAGCTGGAGCTCCTACCAAAAATTGATCTTGACCTCTTTGAAGCCATGTAGAGAAATGGGTCGAAAATATTTTGAATTAAAACTGAAAATTTTTTGTATGAGAGTGAAGAGGATGAAGAGAGGATTACAAATATATAAAAAATTTTGAATTTGGATTGGTAATGGAGGAGAAATCTTAGAGAGAAGTCAGAGAAAATTTGAGTTTTAGAGAGAGAAAGTAATGAAGGAAAGAAGAAATGAAGAAAGAAAGAAGAAAAGACGCGGAACTTGCTCGCGCCCGGTCGGGCGGTTGGTCGCCCGGTCGGGCGATCTGGAGAGACGTTTGGTTGATTCTCGCGCCCGGTCGGGCGGATTTCGCCCAGTCGGGCAATCTAATTTATCTCATGTTCGCGCCTGGTCGGGCGATCTTTCCCTGATTTTCCATCTTAATCTCGCGCCCGGTCGGGCTCCATTCGCCCGATCGGGCGGACAAATTAGTCCGTAAACGTCAAAATTCGCGTCCGGTCGGGCGAAATTTCTTGTTTTTGGAACCCTGCTCTCGCGCCCGATCGGGCGAGCTTCGCCCGGTCGGGCCCGAATACTAAATCGGGTAACGCCAATTTTCTTCTGTTCTCAAAAAAATTGTCTAACTCTTTTCCTTCAAACCTGTACAAACACTAATAAAACGTTAAAAATTAATTTAAAAAAATTGTCTAACTCTTTTCCTTCAAACCTGTACAAACACTCATAACCTGTACACACACTCATAAAAAAAAATTAATCTAGAAAACATTAAAAATACGGGTTGCCTCCCGCAAAGCGCTGGTTTATTTAGGTCCTGCACGACCTTCTTACCAAGTACAATTCCTAGGACCCTTAGCCTAACGCTTGATCGGGTGGTTTTTCACCCAGTCTAGCGATGTTTAGGCTGCGACGCGGCTTCCTGACATAACCTGTGGGACGCCAAGTTGCCTTATCTGGTGGATCCTCCTTGACTTGGGATGGGGGATCTTCAATGCTACGCACTAAAAACCCTTCTTCGATCGAATGTTGCTTCAACTTGTCATTGCGTTCAACACTTGCAACTCGATCTGGCGGAACACTTACCGTAGGCTCGATTCGCACAACTAGCTCGATCGGTTCCACTTATTCATCCTCGAAACCAAGACCAACATTGTAGAGTGCTCCTTCTATTGCATCGACTTCCTTCTGCCATTTGTCTATCTCATCTGAAAAGGATGCAACATAAGATACCGCCTCCAAGGGATCTTTTTCAAGATCTTGGGGCTTGTTAGAATAATTGACAACCGCGTTAACACTAAAACATTTCTCCTCAGTCATGGAGCTTTTGGGGGTATTATTCAGATTAAAAACCACTTTACCGTCCCCTACTGATAGCGTTAACTTACCACTTCTAACATCTATGATTGCTCCTGCAGTGTTAAGGAATGGTCTACCCAGAATAATTGGGGTTTGCATATCCTCAGCCATATCAAGAACAACAAAATCTACAGGTATATAAAATTTACCTACTCTAACGGGGACATCCTCTAAAACACCTAGGGGGTATTTGAAGGAACGGTCGGCCATTTGTAGAGTTATATTGGTAGCTTTTAATTTACCCATATTCAACTTAGAACACATAGATAATGGCATGACGCTAACACTAACACCCAAATCACATAATGCATTATCAATCAGAAGATTACCAATATGACAAGGGATAGAAAAACTACCCGGATCTTTCAATTTAGGTGGAGACTTATTTTGAAGTACGACACTACACTCTGCAGTGAAAGCAACTGTCTCTACCTCACTAATAGACCTTTTTCTCGTCAAAATTTCTTTCATAAATTTTGCATATGAGGGGATTTGTGTGATCAATTCAGTAAAGGGAACTGTTACCTTCAAATCCTTAACCACCTCCAGGAACTTACCAAACTGCTTATCCAAGTTTGTCTTCAATTGACGATTGGGGAAAGGAAGTTTGATAATTGGCTTTTGAGCATTCTTCTCTTTGTCTGGAGTAGCCACCTTCTCCGGAGTTTTGCCCTGCAATGTAGAATTAGACGTGTTAGTATTATCCTCTAGCCCTGCAGGGCTAGCAACTACATTGTTTGGTCTAATGGAATCAAGATTAGCATTATTTAATAAAATAGGTTCATCAACTCTGGGCATAGAGGGCCCTTCATAGTTTGAACCACTCCTTAGAGTAATTGCAAATGCTTGATCCGTAGGCCTAGTCGGCTGTGCCGGCAGGGCTCCCTGTTGGCGTGCTTGTAGAGTAGCGGAGAGTTGCGCAATTTGATTATCTACAATTTTGTTATGCGCTAGAATTTGATCAATTGTCGCATCTCTGCTCTCCATGTGCTTTTGCATATTGACCAACATTGCTCTAATTTCCCCCAAAGAAGGGTCTGAAGATGAGGGGGGTTGTTGTGGTTGATTCTTCTGGCTAGCATTGGGATGATAATACTTCTGCAGCTGTTGCTGTGGCACCTGTGGTTCTTGTGGTGGTGGATTTTGAACATTAGTGCTCCGGTAGGAAAGGTATGGATGATTCCGATACCCAGGGTTGTAAGTGTTGGAGTATGGGTTATTCTGCCTATAAGCTTGAAAGGCATTAACTTGCTCCACGGAACTCCTGCAATCCTGCTCCCAATGACCTACAATACCACAATTTTCACAGAAAGCCTCATTATAATTGTTATTAATTGCAGAAACATTGGCTACGTTAGCAGTGCTCAGATTATCTAATTTTTGACAAATAGAGGTCAGTTGGGCTTGCAAAAAGGATACAGAGTCGACACTATGTTTCCCCTTGTTAGCAAATCCTCTGGGATTCCCATATTGGGAATTGTGTATCGCCATAACTTCAATAACCTGACCTGCATCATCAACATTAAGATTCATAAATCTCCCACTAGCCGCAGAGTCTAAAATTATTCTGGAAGAATTTCCAATGTCGTTATAAAAGGCTTGGATTAACTGCCATTGTGCTAAATTGTGGTGAGGGCATTCTCTTTGTAAGTCCTTGAACCTCTCCCAAGCCTCATATAAAGACTCATCGGCTTCCTGGGCAAAGTCTTGAATCGCACTTCGTAGTACTACTGTTCTCTCTGCAGGATAATACTTGTTATAAAAATTCAAAACAAGAGTTTCCCAGTCAGTAATATCAAGTGTAGTTCTATTCAAACCATTAAACCACAATTTAGCTTTTCCAGTTAAAGAAAAGGGAAAGAGAATCTCCCTGATTTGGTCTTGAGTGACCCCGGCTTGCCTAATGGTGTTGCAATATTGACAATAGTCGGCAATGTGAAGATTCGGGTCTTCACCCTTTGCTCCACCGAATTGCTTCCTCTCTATCATCGTTATAAATTGGGGTTTGATTTCGAATTGAACCCCATCAAGAGCCGGAGTAGGGGTGAGATGTGGAAAATCCGTATGCTTTGGTTGTGAATAATCACTAAGCTTCTTTGGAACCGCCATATCTGATTATGTGTCTGATGATACCTCTAAATCGCTAGAATCAGTTGGAGGATCGCGCTGATTATTGTTAGTATCACCAGAATCCGCCAGAATTTGCTTGTAGAAGTTTTTCTGTCTATGGAAGGAACGTTCGATCTCAGGATCGAATGGGATATAACCTGATCTGGAACACCTGGGCATAAACAAAAACTAGAAGCAAATATGAGATTTGTCTCAGAGAACTAACGTTCTCTAAGACAAAAGGGAAATAATCTAGAATACAAAAACAATCAGAAATAAAAATAAAACCGTCTCCCCGGCAACGACGCCAAATTTTGACAGGGTAAAGTCGTATCCCCTAATCAAAAGTAAATACCTAAATCCTCTAACTAAAGTAGATAGGGAAGTAGGGTCGATCTCCACAGGGAAACAAGTCTTTTTACTCCTAATTAATTATTATAATCTAAATTACCTAAGTAACCAATATTTATATTTGAGTATGAAACTAAACTACAAAGAATAGGAATAAGGAGAAAACAATATATAAAAGGATCTAGGGCATAGGTTCACCAATAAATAATACTCCAGGGTAAAACATAGTAATCAATCATTGACATTGCATAAATAACATGATTAACAGGCTCTCGCAATTTATTAATCAACATAGATCTAACAGGCTCTCGCAATTTACTAGATCTAAGTTCTTATTGAAAATAGCCTTTAATATCAAATTAACATCTGCTCGATTCATCAATTTAATATTGCTATACTTTTACAAGCCGCAATTGTAAAACATTAAAACAATTCAATAGGAAATTATCATGCAATATCAATAATCAATAATAGTCAATCATCAATGCATCAATTAACCAGATTTTAAAGGGCTTTCGCTACGTATTACAATCACATAATTAATCTATCGGTATTAAACCTCATCTCTCGAATCTTGACTTAACCATTTATAAATTAACTTGCCTATTGAAACTAGACCTAAACATTAATTCTCATCTCTCGATTCTTGAATCAATATTGTCAAACTCATGCATAAAAGATAGGCCTAATCTAGTCACAGAGCATTAAATCAATCAATAGGAAATTAATCTAGCATTGATAATTAACAACAATAGTTTACCCCTTCATATTATTTATTAGATCCCCATAAACCCTAGAAATTAAACTACTCACACATATTAAAAACTAAACTAATCAAAATAATAGAATAAATCATGATCAAAGGGATAAAATAAAATAACTAAGATTAAGGGAAGAGAAATCGTTATCAAAATAAATCTGGAATTAATCAAAGGATTAAGAACAAAAGTTTAGAGAGAGATTAAGAGAGAGAAAACTAAGTAGAGAGAGAAAGTCTAAGAGAAAGGATTAAGAGAAAAAGAAGAGGTCCTAAAATCGTATTACGGAGGAGTAATTATACTCCGTACAAAAATCCTAAACTGAAACAAATTAAAACGACGCTAATCGTCTCCTAAATATACACGCGCCCGATCGGGCGCGCCTTTTTTCACCTCTAACACTAATCTCGCGCCCGGCCAGGCGCGTCACCGGGCGCGCCTCTGGGCGCCAGCCTTTTTGGCCGGGCGGTTCATTTGGGCCAATATTTGGACTTCGATTGGGCTCCAATTCTTCGGGCCAACCTGGGTTTCCTCTTTGGGTCTTGAATACTCGGTCCAAACGCCCCGGTATCACCTATACCGAGCCCTTAATCACCGGTTCGATGGCTCTAACCGGCCCTGGGCTATAAAATCTGGTCGTGTTTCTCCAATGCTCATGATTGCTCTAAAATATCTCGGGAAAATACTCCAAAAGCATAAATCCCTGCAAAAGTCAACCAAATCTACGAAAACACTAGAACACCCCAATTAGTAATAAAAGTGGCTCTAAAGAGCCAAAAACACTTCTAATTATGACCAAGGGACGGAGGTAAAATACTATATAAAATAGACACATCAATTAGTAAAACCAAGTTCAATCATAATTCGAGCTAGACTTAGTTTAGAGAAAGATGAAAATCAAAGGATGATAAGAGTTCACATAGTGGTGTGCATGAGGCACAAATTCATCCTTTGTTGCACCCCGAACGTTCCATAGAATGACTTTCATATTTAATGTTGGAAGCGGACGTTGGAGTGTAACACAGGTAGGGGTGTTCGCGGTGCGCTTTGGATCATAAACCGCACCAAACCGCAAAAGTGTGGTTTCACCAAACCACACTTTTAAATAAACCGCACCAAACCACACCGCAAGATGCAGTTTGGTGCGGTGCGGTTTGCGGTTTAACCGTATTTTATTAAAATTGTAATTATGCTTTTTAAAACAAAACTTTTATTTTATATTATAATTATTAGTTGATAATTTAAATATTAAACTCTTTTTATTAACCTTTAATTAACTAATAGTAAAAAATTAGCTTATATATTTTAGTTCTTTTATATAATTTTAATGAAAATATCGTATAAAATCGCAAACTGCATTAAAGTGCGGTTTGCGGTGCAGTTTGGTCTTAATAATTTTAGAAATCGCACCAAACCGTAAACCGCGGTTTGGTCATTTTAAAAAACCGCACCGCAATTTTCAAACCGCAAACCGCACCAAATTGGGGTTTGGTTTGAAGTTTGGGTCAGTCTAAACCGCACTCTGTACAGCCCTAAACACAGGGGATATCATTCGGTTTGGCATTCGAGGGGAGGAAGTAAGTATCCCATTCCCTCCACTGTTCCATATGTCCCATCGTACTGAGATCCTCCAATTTGATTGGCGTTACGAAAGTGGAAATTTGTCGAAGGTAGCTGTGACTGTTAAAGAATTTTGCTCCTATTTGAACTCCCAACACAGCTTTCTTCGTAACATACATTGCAAGGCGGCGATTGGGTCGTTCTATGTATTGGCCTTGAGATTCGAGTACGAGAGGTACGACTTCCATTTTTCTTGGAATTGGAAGTGTTATAAACGGAATTGCACAAATAAAATAGTAAGAACAATGTTACCGAGAATAAGACTGAGTCGCGGACTATGTCGCTCTCTTTAGAACATTCGCGGCACTGCCTCAAACTTGTGCAAGCAGCTCGTACCAAACCGGATGCCCCCAGGATAAAACAGTCTTTCACAAGTATAAAATACCGGCGGTTTTGCACCGAACCACCGGACAACGGAACACCAGAAAATCAGAAAGAAACTGCTCGACTGTTTTGAGAGGAAGAGAAAATATATTTTGCAAAGTGGTTTTCTGTATTTTTTTTCCGTGTATTTAAAAACAAAGCTGGAACCGTCCTTTTATAGGTAAAGATACGTAACAGCTTAAGCATGAAAACGGGAGAAAGATTAGCAACGTTTACTGCAATTAGTGTATTCGTTAAGCAAGAATCAAGGCATTAAATCAGTGTAACGGTGCAACGTTTAGCAGTAAAACAGCAACGAGAATCAAGCAATGTAACGGAAAAATTTAAACCAAAACAGTAAAACGTTTTGTAACTGAATATTAATCAAACCGGTAACAAAAATTAAGTTTGTTTAATAACCCAAACCCAAACCCGACCCAGCCCAGCCCGACTCGGCTCGGTTCGGCTCGGCGCGCGTGTGTGTGATATATGGTTTACCATATAGGTCCTCCCTCTCCACAAAATGTGGGTAGGCCAAGGGCCACACCCCTTTAGCCCACTCTCTATATTATAAAGAGAGTAAAACTCTCATTTCCCACCAATGTGGGACTTTGAGTTTTTTCACAAAATTCACACACTACACACTTGTTGTTCCAACAATCCCCCACTTGAATTTTTTTGAAAACATTTTCGAGCAGAATCCATACATATATAGGTTGCGCATAAACATAAGTGTTTTTCAACTTGAACTTCTACGTAGTGAGTACGATTCAGATTCAACAAGGGTGACTCGAAGTTTTGAACCCTATCTCTGACAAAGTACCACACACAACCTACTCTTGGTGTTGTTCTAGACCCGTGCTATTTCGGCCATGCACGTCTATCCCAGTGTAGTGAATGCTCTAGAAATGCTGCCACACATTTCATAGGAAGCAGCCTAACTTCCACATTCACATAGGTGAATCTATCAAGAGTACTCCTGTAGCTTGGTACTCCACTCCAAATTGGAGTATAGATTTCATTAAGAGTTCCTATTAACTCATCCTTGATCGCTTCAGGAAATTATGTCTTTTGAACATATTCAACTCATATCACACCATAACTTGTTATTACCCTTTGAACCTATTTCTTGGGATCTCCAGTTCATAGGTTGGGTTACCATTATGTGTGGTTCATTTCAATGGCAATAGTCCCATTTTCTTAGAGGAAAAATGGACTTTCTCCCTAGCTAATCCTTTCGTCAATGGATCAGCCAAGTTATTCTCAGTGCGTACGTGATCCACTCTAACAGCTCCGATAGTGAGATATTCTCTCACAGTGCTGTGCTTACGATGTATTTGTCGTCTCTTACCGTTGTAATAACGGTTCTGAACTTTTGCAATAGCCGCGGTACTATCGCAATGGATCAAGACAGCCGGTAATGGCTTTTCCCATAGGGGAATTTCACCTAGCAGGCCTCTTAACCAACCTGCTTCTTCACTAGCCGTAGCTAGTGCTATCATTTCTGACTCCATGGTGGACTGAGCCAAAATAGTCTGTTTCTTAGACTTCCAAGATACAGCTCCACCGGCTATAGAAAAAATATATCCACTAGTAGCCTTAGAGTCATCTGATAAGGTGTTCCAGTCAGCATCACTATAGCCTTCTAGTACAGCTGGAAACCTTTCATAATGCAACCCTAGGTTCATGGTCCTCTTAAGGTATCTCATGACCCTTTCAATAGCATGCCAATGCTCATTACCAGGACAACTAGTAAACCTGCCTAACAATCCCACGACATAGGCAATGTCGGGTCTAGTACAATCAGTGGCATACCGAAGGCTGCCAATGATGCTCGCATAATCAGATTGCCTTACGGCATCACCAGTGTTCTTAAATAATTTAACACTGGAGTCATAAGGTGTATTAGCAGGTTTACAGTCAAAGTAACCATATTTCTTTAGGATTTTCTCAATGTAATGAGATTGATCCAAAGAAACTCCATTTTCTGTCCTAGTAATCTTAATTCCAAGGATTACATTAGCCTCTCCTAGGTCTTTCATGTCAAACTCAGCATTCAACAATAGCTTTACATCATTCACAGCATGAATGTTCGAGCCAAAAATTAACAAGTCATCCACATATAGACAAATTATAGTGCATATGTCATTCTCAAATTTTACATATATGCATTTGTCACTACCATTTATCTTAAAACCATGTGAGATGACTAAGTTATCAAATTTTTCATGTCATTGTTTAGGTGCTTGTTTGAGACCATAAAGAGATTTATCTAGCTTACATACCAGATGCTCTTTTCCTTGAACAACGAATCCTTCCGGTTGATCCATGTAGATTTCTTCTTCCAATTCACCGTTCAAGAATGCAGTCTTTACATCCATCTGATGTACTACAAGATTAAAAACAGAAGGAAGAGATATTAGTACTCTAATAGATGTTACTCTAGTTACAGGTGAATAGGTATCAAAGAAATCAACATTCTCCTTCTGTCTGTAGCCTTTAGCTACCAAACGGGCTTTGAACTTATCAACGGTCCCATCAACTTTCAGCTTTCTTTTTAGGACCCATTTGCAACCAATTGACTTGCAGCCTGGTGGCAACTCAGTTAGATGCCAAGTTCGATTAGACTCAAGTGAGTCCATTTCGTCGTTCACGGCTTCTTGCCATAAATCTGCATCAACTGAGGTTAGAGCTTCTTGGAGGGTAGAAGGATCCTCCTCTACATTAAGAACTACAAAGTCTGGGCCGAAGTCTTTTGCTACTCTACCCTGCTTGCTCTTTCTTAGTTCGGGTTCAGCATCCAATTCTTGTGAGTTAGACCTGACTTTAGGAATAATAGAGGTGGACGAACCCCCACTATTTCTAGATTTAAAAGGAAACCTGTCCTCATAAAAATCAACATCATTAGATTCAATAATTACACGAGCATTTAAATCAAAGAATCTATATGCCTTACTGTTAATAGCATATCCAATGAATACACATTCATAAGCTCTACTAGCTAATTTAACTCTTTTAGGATCAGGAATCCTAACATATGCTAGACAACCCCAAGTTCTGAAATAAGAAATGTTAGGTCGTTTATTACGAAGTATTTCATAGGGAGAAACCTTACTCTTAGTCTTTGGAATACGGTTTAAGACATAACAAACAATTAGTAGAATTTCACCCCACCAATGATCAGCAGCACCAGAATATAAGGAAATAACAACTACTAATTCTGTAAAGGTCCTATTTTTCCTTTCAGCCTTTCCATTCATTTCTGGGGAATAAGGAGCTGTCCTTTCATGTATGATACCATGTGAATTATAAAATTCTACAAAAGCATCAGTATCATACTCAGTTCCACGATCACTTCGTAATCTTTTTATTTTCTTGTTAAACTGATTCTCAAACTCTGTTATAAACAACTTAAACATTTCAAAAGCATCACTCTTATTTTTCATCAAATAAATACAAGTATAATCAGAACAATCATCAATAAAGGTGATAAAGTATCGTTGTCCATTTCTGGTCAACGTTCCATTTAGTTCACAAATATCCGAATGAATTAAGTCTAATGGTTCTGAGTTTCTAATCACTGATTTATGAGGTGTTTTTGTAATCTTAGCCTGACTACAAGAATCACATTTGTCAAAGTCATTGAGAGAGATATTTGGAATAAGGCCTAAATTGCTCATATTTTTTATGAGTCTTTTGTTCACATGACAAAGTCTAGTATGCCAAACATTAATAGTAGAACACAACATATAAGCGGAATTAGAAATTTTATTAACTTCAACATTCAGTTTAAACATGCCATCAGTAGCATATCCTTTTCCTACAAATATTCCATTCTTAGTTAAAGTAAACAAATCAGAACCTATGGTTTGTATAAAACCAGCCTTATTAAGCAAAAAACCAGAAACTAAATTCTTCCTCATTTCCGGAGTGTGTAACACATCTTTCAGAATGAGAGTCCTGCCAGAAGTAAACTTCAACTCAACATTTCCAACACCAGCAATGTTAGTGGAATGGGAATCACCCAACAATACTTTCTTATCATCGGTCTTTTCAGTGTATGTTTTAAACATCCGACGATCATAACAGACATGGCGTGTGGCACCAGTGTCTATCCACCACCCATCTGATCCACCAGTAAGGTTGATCTCAGTAATCATAGCCACAAAAGGCTCTTCAATCATGCTAGCCTGCGCAGGCACAGGGTTAGGCATGTTCCTGCACTTTCGTGCCATATGGCCTGGTTTTCCACACCGATAGCACAGAAATTGACCAGTACCATTCTTAGGGGGTTGAAACTGTTGTCTTCCATTGTTCTTTTGAACATTTGGTTTATTGAAGTTATTCTTCTGGTTCTGAGGTTTGAAATTCTTACCAGCAGGTTTAAGTACTGCAGCAGATCGCCTAGGAGCATTATTAGCAGAGATTTGTAAAATCTTTTCCTTTAGATCCTGTTTTCTGGATTCTTCTTCTATACGTAGCCGAGTGATCAAACTCTCTAAGGAGAATTCCTTAGTCTTATGCCTGAGATTATTTTTGAAATCTTTCCAGGAAGGAGGCAGCTTGTCAATAATAACAGCAATTTGAAATTGTTCATCAAGGGCCATACCTTCGGAAATTATCTCATGGGCAATTTTCTGAAGGTCGTGAGACTGCACTTCCACGGACTTATCATCAGTCATCTGGAATTTTAGGTACCTACTGACAGCATACTTTTTGGCACCTGCTTCTTCAATATCATACTTTTTTTGTAGGGCATCCCACAAATCCTTAGCAGTATTTTCCATATGATAATAGTCATAGAGGTTATTAGACAGACCATTAAGTATATAGTTTTTGCACATGAAATCAGTTTCATTCCAGGTTTCGATTTCACTATTCAAGTAAGCTAATTCATCTTCAGGAGCATTATCAGGAATAAATGGCCGAGGGGCTGTTAAGGCAGAATTAACCTTTTTGACAGTTAAGAAAAATTGCATTTTCTGTTTCCATCTTTTAAAGTGAGCGCCCTCAAAACGAAAAGGCTTGTTAAGGTCAGCAGACATAGTCATTTCTTCGGTAGACATAGTGTTCACGAAGGCAGAAACGACTGTTCTAAAATTGTTATAAACGGAATTGCACAAATAAAATAGTAAGAACAATGTTACCGAGAATAAGACTGAGTCGCGGACTATGTCGCTCTCTTTAGAACATTCGCGGCACTGCCTCAAACTTGTGCAAGCAGCTCGTACCAAACCGGATGCCCCCAGGATAAAACAGTCTTTCACAAGTATAAAATACCGGCGGTTTTGCACCGAACCACCGGACAACGGAACACCAGAAAATCAGAAAGAAACTGCTCGACTGTTTTGAGAGGAAGAGAAAATATATTTTGCAAAGTGGTTTTCTGTATTTTTTTTCCGTGTATTTAAAAACAAAGCTGGAACCGTCCTTTTATAGGTAAAGATATGTAACAGCTTAAGCATGAAAACGGGAGAAAGATTAGCAACGTTTACTGCAATTAGTGTATTCGTTAAGCAAGAATCAAGGCATTAAATCAGTGTAACGGTGCAACGTTTAACAGTAAAACAGCAACGAGAATCAAGCAATGTAACGAAAAAATTTAAACCAAAACAGTAAAACGTTTTGTAACTGAATATTAATCAAACCGGTAACAAAAATTAAGTTTGTTTAATAACCCAAACCCAAACCCGACCCAGCCCAGCCCGGCTCGGCTCGGTTCGGCTCGGCGCGCGTGTGTGTGATATATGGTTTACCATATAGGTCCTCCCTCTCCACAAAATGTGGGTAGCCCAAGGGCCACACCCCTTTAGCCCACTCTCTATATTATAAAGAGAGTAAAACTCTCATTTCCCACCAATGTGGGACTTTGAGTTTTTTCACAAAATTCACACACTACACACTTGTTGTTCCAACAGGAAGAGATTCCAAGATGGTTTTCTTTTGGAGTGACCTTTGCTCTTCCATTCTTCGAAGGGAATCCAATAGTTTCAAGGCTCCCTCCATTTCCGTTGGAGATGAGGGAAGAGATGGTAGCCTCTTTGGAGCACAAGTCGGGCGGTCCTTCATTGGAGCTTTTCCCTTGTACGGGAACAAGTCCAATAGCCGAGCTTGGTTCGACAATGGAGGGGTCATGGGGTGGAAAAGTGAAGAGGTGATTTGGGCTGAAGATGGTTGAATGAGAGGTTGAGAGCTCGATGTTTTCATTGTCTCTTGAGGAGCAAGGGACATCACCGTGGGATTGATTTTTTGGTTTTGCATGATTTTGAGTTTGAGAATGGGAAATAGAGTGAATAATAGCTTTAGGAGAGAGAGGATGGGTAATATAAAGAGGCGAAGACAGAGATAGAGAATTAGAGAAAGTATCAGTTGGAGCATTTTGGGGAAAATCAATAGCCATACCATCTTCTTGCCCAATAGAAATACATAAATGTTTTGGCTAGATGAAGAAGGTAAAAGATTTTTGCCTTTTGAAAAGGAGATATCAGTATTATCATTGCTTATCTTGGAACTAGTAGAAGATTAAACAATTTCTATTTTTTTATTTCTACTATTATCAATAAAGTTTGAAGGAGATTTCAAAGCTTTATTTTTTATTTTCCAAACTGAATGGTGCCCATACCATTCAACCTTAGTTAATAGTAGTTTGGACAGTTAGTTATATATATATATATATATATATATATATATAAGGGAGGGATCATGTGAGAACCAAGTCTTATATGAAATCCAAGTTAAAATGAGAACCAATCTTATGCCATTAAAAATTATGAAACTAACGGCTGAGATTAGACATATGCACATGTATACCCATTGTGCATTTATTGAGACAATGATCACTTTTCCCTCGAAAATTTAAAACTGCAATTTTAATGTCTAATCAAAACTGACGGTTGGTTTGCTTCCCTTACACACCGATTATTCTTACAAATTTACATCATTTCAAAAACCAATTATCTTACTTCAATTGTGTTCGCGCCCATAACTTCCATTGGGAAAAAAACGGAAGTAACTACTACATTGTTCTATAAAAACCCCAAAAACTACCCAAAAATACCCATTCTCGATTTTTTGTTAGCAAAATGAAAGAACAAACGCAGAAAAAGGACTGCCGAAGCAAGGAGAGTTTCAAGAAATTTCAGTAAGTTTTTTATAATTCAGTAAATTATGATGAAAATAAGATAATGTAAACAGTTAGGGTTTTAAATTTTCAAAATGTTTGGTTTTTAACAGAGAAAGGTTGCGAAGAGAGTTGGATGGAGTGGAGGGGGAAAACCCTACGGAGGAGGCCGGCGTTCCCGCTGCAGCCGAACAAGCGACGGAAAACGTACAACCACCAACGACGGAAAACGTACAACCACCAACGACGGAAGCTCAATTGACAAAGTAATGTTTCCAATTTTATTGTTAATGTCGCGCGAATTATACTTAGGGTTTCAAACATTATATAGATTTAAACTAAAATTATTTTACAGTTTCACTTTTAAGTTCTAATGTTTCATTTATCATATAATTTGTTTCATTAACATATTGTTCCATTTTTCATTACTTTTGTTTCATATTAAATAAATATATTTCATTGTACATACAATATGTTTCATTGTATACATTGCCAATGTTTCACTATATAGTGCCAATGTTTCATACATCTGATGTTTCATTTTTCATTTACGCTGTTTCATATTATATATCAATTATTTCATTGTATACAGTGCCAATGTTTGACTATATAGTGCCAATGTTTCATACATTTGATGTTTCATTTTTCATTTATGTTGTTTCATATTATAAATCAATTGTTTCTTTGTATATAGTGCCAATGTTTCACTATATAGTGCCAATGTTCCACTATATAGTGCCAATGTTTCATTTTTAATATATTATGCTTCGTATAAAATACTTCAGTTTTATAGTATCGATACATTATAATATTCCTGATACACTAACAACTACAACAATGATTAATTACCTGGAAAAAAACAGAATATGATGTGCGGTAACAAGTACTTTACGCCAAATACCAAGTTTGCAGAGAGATACAACGCTTTCAAGAGCAGGATGGTGGACGAGATGAATCATTCTAAAATAACTTCTTTTGACAAAGTAGATTTGGTTAGATACTAAACTAGTACTGATTCTTAGCATATATATTTGCTTAAAAAGACATACTTAATGTTACATATAACTTACTTATTGTTTCATTATAGGTTTTCTTTCTCGTCCCAGCATTTGAACACTATTATCTGTTCTGTTTCAATTTTTCACGCAAGCAACTGCAAATTATAGACAACAGATTTCTAGAAGAAGGTGTTGAAATGGATGCAAAGTACGGCAATTTCCCAACTACCATGGTAAAAATATGACACTGTTTCACTAAACATCACTGGTATTCCATTTTTTATTTTTTGATGTTTCAATTAGTATATCTGGTGTTTCATTGTTGATTTCTGCTGTTTCTGATTATATAGAATTTGTTTCAATATATATATATGGTTTCAAATAATACATTTGATGTTCCATTTTTTCATTACTGCTGATTCATATTAAATTAAATAGGTTTCATTGTACATAGAATATGTTATTTCATATTCATACATCTGATGTTTCATTTTTCATTTACGCTGTTTCATATTATATATCAATTGTTTCATTGTATATATTTGTTGTTTCTTATTATATTGAATTTGTTTCAATATATGTATATATGGTTTCAAATAATACATTTGATATGTTTCATTGTACATATAATATGTTATTTCATATTCATACATCTGATATTTCATTTTTCATTTAGCCTGTTTCATATTATATATCAATTGTTTCATTGTATATATTTGTTGTGCCATTGTTCCTTGGTACATCTAATTGTTTCATATTACACAGATCAAGGCATTTGCTAAATTTCTAAATGAAAAGAAAGTTGGGAATGGACGGGGAGTGTCTAGATTCAATACCACTATGAAGGAAATGAGATGGAAGAATAATGAGAATTATAATGACTGCGGTGTATACGCTCTCAAACACATGGAAACTTACATGGGGCAGCTAGATGAATGTTGGGATATTGGATTCGACCCAAAAGATGTGAGTTTTTGTGTAATTCTTATATTAATTTATACATAATTTATGGTTCATTGTTCCGGTATTTATTTTGAATTGTTAATATATTTCTGCCTGATATAATGAAGAAGCTGAGGATTGAGTATTGTGGGAAAATATTGACAAGTCCTGCAAACGTACTACAAGATGAAGTTATAGCCAAATCAAAGACCTGGGCATTAGAGCAGCTTCGTCATGTTAATCAGTAAACAATGTTTATAATGTTTCCACATAAGTTGTAAGATACATAATTTTTATGCATGTCCTGGATAATTTAGCTAAACATCTTTTTATGTTTCGTATGTAAAGATGTGCGTATATTATTGTCAATTGTGAACTATTAATATGACACATTAGAAGTATTAAATAAAACTTTAAATATATAAAATGAAACAACAGCTAGGTAATATGAAACAATGTGATTATAGGTTTAGCTAAACATGTTCTGGATTATTTTCCCATAATTAGAATTATTACATGAAACTATAAATAGATAAAATGAAACAACGGTAACGTAATATGAAACAATATGAAACAATATGAAACAACATGCATTGTCAACGGTAAGAAATAAATTTAAACCATGCACTGTCACAACTGAACACGTTTCCACATGAAACTGACAAGTGTAAGGTTGCTTTTAAACTTTACAATAAATATGTTCCCAAAGCAATAATACCACACCAGTACTTTTAAAAAAAGATGACTAGTCAAATCAATACACGCTGCCACATAAAATCAATTTGCACACTTTGTGAAAAATATTATATACTTCGTAACTTTTTTATATAAAACATGCTTACAAAACATGCTAAAACGAATCTTAATGTTTCAGGGAATGTTCCTTCTGTTCCCATAAATGAAACAATTGTTACATATATTAGAACTAGTGTTTCTTAAAACTAATGCTTCTCAAAACTGATGTAACATATATTAAAACTTATGTTTCTCAAATGTAACTAATTGTTCCATTACAACAAACATGAAAATGAGTAAAACATTCCCATAAGAAGGAACAACAGCTGCACAAATCATCATGCTTTGTGAGGACAATTCCGAATATCATGATATGCTAGCTCGCCACAGCCACTGCATTTCCTCTTCGTTTTCTTTTTAGATTGTTCAACCGCTATTTCTTTGGCACCCTTTAATCTTTTAGACCCACTAGTTCCAGAGCCATCGTGAACACCTGTACCTTTATTCTTCGACACTTTAGGAGGCTGAACAAGTATTTCATCAGGAATGCTACATCCTATTAACATCTCAATATCATGTTCACTAGATCTTACATTCTGAGTATCTTCCAAAGTAACATTTTTTGTCGCTTCAATTTTATTCTTGAACTCTCGAATATTCTTAATAAAGTCCTCCTCATGACCTTTAACCCAACTCACACAAGAAAATATCTCCGACCACATTTCATTTATAACCACCCGCCTATCATCTTCGGTGTCTAAACAACTTATATCTAACACTGGTTTCTGAGTAGCATTTATTGTCCAACGATCTAAGATATATTGCTTTGGAATGCTTTTTAAATTCTTTGCCTTCCACATCCATATCATATGTCTGCATGGGATTCCTATCCTATAAAACTTCTTACAAGAGCAGGTAGTGTCATGACTAAAGCACTCAAACAAAACTTTAAATTTCCTTCTCCTATTTTCCTCAGTAACAATTTCTACATCAATACCATCTTCCTTCCTCAATTCATTTACACCACAACAATAAAAAGCACTATGAACTTCATCTTGAAATTCATAAAATACAGAAAACGGTGTACACCTCAGAACCATGCCTCTCAATCAACAATTCTGTCTTACATTGAGGGAATTTCTCCTGTGATTCATTGTCATTCTCTGCCTGACAATGTCTCTGTGCATCCAACGTAGTTTCATACCTCATGAAAAACTCCACAAGAAACACGTGAGGATTTACAACGGATGTAAAAAAATTATTCTCACTCTCTGACCTTGAGGTAGTTCTCATAATACCACCCATAAAGACATCTCTAAAATACGCTGGAATCCACATAGCTCTCATCTCAAACATCAAATTCAACCAATCATGATCTTGTAATTTAAACTCAACAAGAACATTGTTCCACTTCTCTTCAAATTCAGGTGCCTCAATTTCTAAATTCCAAACACACTTACTGAGTTCCTTCAAAAATTCAGTATCCTGAATGATATTCCTTCCAACTTTATCAGGCAGCTTTTTCATTATGTGCCACATACAAAATCTGAAGGACATTAATTATGGGACATTAGACCACTATTTTGAAACATTATCTTTTAAAACTGTAACATTATAGTAAAATTCCGGAACATCATCTTGAAGATTTGAAATAATAAAATAAATAATTGGAATAACTAGGCGAATTCTCGTAACAATTGATTAACCTAATGGAACGTCAGAACATAAATTTGAAACAATAAAACACTATATAGGAACAATGTTTTTTTTTAAAAAAATTCAGAATAATAATATTTAACATCATCACAACAGCTGGAAACATCAATCAACTAATATGAAACATCAAACACGTATTTTGAAACAATAGTATTCACAAATGAATCAATGACATTAATTATGGGACATTAGACCACTATTTAGGAACATTAGCTTTTAATACTGTAACATTGTAGTAAAATTCCGGAACATTATCTTGAAGATTTGAAATAATAAAAAAAATAATTGGAATAATTAGGCAAATTCTCGTAACAATTGATTAACCTAATGGAACATCAGAACATAAATTTGAAACAATAAAACACTATTTAGGAACAAGGATTTTTTTTTTAACAATAATATTTAACATCATTAATTTGAAACAATAATATGAAACAATAGTATTCACAAATGAATCATTCTAGTTGCAGTACAATAAAATAAATACTAATCTGAACTAATAAATTTGAAACAATAATATTTAACATCATAACAACAGCTGGAAACATGAATAAACTAATATGAAACATCAGACACATATTTTGAAACAATAGTATTCACAAATGAATCATTCTAGTTGCAGTACAATAAAATAAATACTAATCTGAACCAATAAATTTGAAACAATAATATTTAACATCATAAAAACAGCAGGAAACATGAATAAACTAATATGAAACATCAGACACATATTTTTGAAAACAATAGTATTCACAAATGAATCATTCTAGTTGCAGTACAATAAAATAAATACCTGTGCTCACATTGTTGGAAAACAGAATTTACAGCAATTTTCATAGCTGGATCTTGATCCGTAATTAAACAATTGGGCTCCCTACCACCCATTGCCTTAACAAATGTTCTAAATAGCCATTCGAATGAAGCAACATCTTCCTTTGCAATAAAACCAGCAGCAAAAGTGACACATTTCTTGTGGTGATCGACTCCCGTGAATGGACCAAATACCATATTATATCTGGAAAACATGAAACATACGCTGAAATTACGATTCCATATTTATGTCTACTGTTTCGTAATATTATTCCAATGTTCCGAAAATTAAAACAAATGTTACATCAAATTGTAAAACCCAAAAAAAAAAAATTCAAAAAACTTTAAAAATAACACTATGATACCTGTTGCTTTGGTAGGTTGTATCAAACGAGAGCATATCACCAAAAACGAGAGCATATCAAACGATCCTTCAATATACGCCTTCAAATCTCTATGAAATTTTTTGAAGTCATTCCTACTAGCGCCTATATTCTCATACCCACCAACATATTCCTTCACCATTCTGTATGTCTTGACATGACCAATATTCACCTGTGGAGACAGAATGTAAAAGACTAGACTGTTTGAGGACCATGATATATATGGAAACAGATCTAACAGTGCATATTTAATTTTATGAAAAAAAGGCAAAAAAGATGTCAAAGATTCTAAATATAGATGTGAACAAAAAACAAAAAGACACACATTTAATAACAAATAACGGTACACGTTATTCTTGATGGATAGTGCGAAATTCGATGATGACATATTATATGAAACAAAAATGCACTTTATTGTTCCATATATCTGACCACCTGTTCCAAAAATGCACTTTATTGTTCCATATATCTGACCTACTGTTCCTACGCATTACCCTATTGTTACATTTGTTATAATAACGAAATAATTTTAAACCTTTACAACCAATCGCTCCAACTATGTTTCAATTATACGTAATATTGTTCCATTTATCAAAACCATTGTTCCATACAGTTGTACTTACACCTACTTGAGTATATACATTACAAACAATTGTTCCATCAAAAACAATATATATTTCATATTACAGTACTAATGTTTCATATATGTACACAATTGTTACTTCACATTTAAAATTTAATCATTTTAAACAAAACCATATTCAAATACGATTGTTCCATCCAAAACAATATATATTTCATATTACAGTACTAATGTTTCATATATGTACACAATTGTTACTTCACATTTAAAATTTAATCATTTTAAACAAAACCATATTCAAATACCTTTGAATTATCAATTATCATTTTCTTATGAAACATTGTCAGCTTTCTTTTGGACTTCTGAAAAATGAGAGTTCTCGGATGAATACATATGATGAGTATGCCCTTCTTCAAAATTAGAAACAATGTAACCTCCATCTTCGCAATACTTTAAAATCATCTTTGCCTTACAACCAACTCGAGTAGACAATCTTCTTTTAACCATAGGAGTATTCGCTTCTTGACAATCATAGTCTTCTTTATCTTGACCAACAACCACTTCTTCAACATTCATATCATCTACAAAATTATCATCTTCTTCCCCGATACTATCAACTTTCTCTGTCACCACATTATTTCGTTTTTCTTTAAACCCAGCTTTATTACATACAATAATTTGAAAAGAAATAATACCATTTTTTCTTTTTTTGACCGTCGACTTTCTAGTAATAAATCCTACAACATCTGCGTAGGACTCATAAAAACGCAAACCTTCATCAAGTTTTGAAAATTTCATACCTATAGTTGGTCTAATTTCACTATCACAACATGGAATCCATATCTTCGTTCCACCAGGGGTAAAAGCATGAAGAACATTAGACGTACCAAATTCAACAGACAAATCCATGCTTAAAAAAAAAAAAATTGAGCTCTAACCTTTGATAATGTATTACAATGGCTGAATCTATTCCAATGGCTGAGATAACGTCTTCCAATGACTGACCCATAATGTATTCCAATGGAATACAACGTCTTCCAATGCACAAAAATAAATAAAAAGTAAAAATTACAAACAATCATTACCTTTTCAAGCTGGCCCACGTGAATTCCCACTATAGTTACTAATAAATCTGAACCATTCATCTAATAAAAATGAATGGTCTTAGATTGGTTCTCATTTTATATTGGTTCTCACCTAAGACATGGGTTCTCACATGATCCCATTTCTATATATATATATATATATATTCAATTCTGCTCTTAATTCCTTCAAAAAAAAAAAAAATTGCTCTTAATTCTAGCACTGGTTGATAATTTGGGGGCACCGCCACCACCACCATCCTTATCAAGATGTTAAGAGTTGATAATTTGGGGGCATCACCACCACCACCCTCTTTTCGATACTAAGATGTGAATTAACAAATTTTAAAAAGCAAAATTTAAAAAAAAACGAACCCAGGAAACCGCCCGGTTTGTTCGAACAAACTAGGCTCAAATGCCTAGTTCGTTCGAACAAACCGGGCGGTTGAACCCGATTTCAGAAAATTAAAAAAAAAAAACTTATCATCGGCGGCCGCCTTCCCCTTGTCCTACCTCGTCATTTCCGCGGCTATGTAGATCGAGAAATCGGAGATAAAAGGAGTTAGTGGTTAAAAGAGGAGGAGGTGGTGGTGGTGGTTGTTTAGGGAGAGAATTATTTTTAAGAAAGAGAATAGGGAGTGAGGGTTTGGGGGGGTAAATATTTTATTTTTATATAAGGGTAAATTTGTAAAAGTATTTCATTTTGTGAGTGTAAATTAGATATTTGAGGGCGACGTTTGAATTGAAGCAGGGTGATGAAGATGAAATGTACGTGGAAGATGAAGCATACATGTTTAATGAAAGAATTAAAGAAATATAGTGTAATAAAAAATTAATTAATAATTGTAGACACCAAATTTTGATCCTACTTTTGTAATTATCACTATTAATTATCTTTTATCATTATAGTTATCGTTTTTTGCAAATAATAATTATTATTTTGCTAAATATTTTTATAAACTTAATAACGTTTGTTTTATTATTTAAAACGAAGAAAACGAAGTAATAATAATGATTTTTATTCATAATTTCCAAAATACATGTTACAATTTGTAATTCTAAACTACTAAATTACAAAATATTGAAGTACAGTTAACACTATATGTATTTTTACCTTGCTCCTCCGAAATAATTTTCGGGCTTTACTTGTGGATTAACAAGTAAATTAATACAACCATTAGGAGGACCACTCGCCCCACAATGTACATGAAGTACACCCTTATCATCTTCATGTTTTCCTTAAAGGTGAAGACATGCTAATCCACCTGGTTTTCTTGAAACATGGTGGCCGAGTTTAATGGTGGTTTTTGTTTGGTTTTTTCGGGTAAGGAGGAAGATGGAAGAATATAAGAATTAAGTGGTGAGTGGAGATTTTGGATAAGGGTAATTTCTTTTTATAGTAAAAAGTAGGTATTTTAGACCATATTTTAATACGTATATGCATAATAATCGTATAGTATAAAGTACAATATTTTTGTCTCTCCAGGGGAGTATGTCATTTTCCTTATAAACAAGCATTATTTACTTCTTTAGAGTATATTAAGTATATTAGTATGTTCACTTAGATTGTTAGAGCACTTTTTTTTAATTTTTTATTTTATCTAGTGATTTTTGCGATTTGTGCAATACCCTATTATATGACCGGTTTACCTATAAAGTCCACTACTCTAAAGATTCATGCCCAACCAATATAGGGAAATGACAAACATTCTCACACCTAAATAGGTACTACAAGTTGTAGTGCTAAAGGAACCTCCTTTTATATACACTTGTTAAAATGTCATTGTCTTTTTATTCCACAGTTAACACTTGTTCCGATAAATACAAGTTCGGATCAAACCCGTCGATTTTTATTTAGGTGTTGTATGGATGAGAGTAAAAGAGGGATACGTATGGATGAAAATGTATAATTGTACGTGTATGAATTTTCGTATGAGATTGTTAGATGAATAGTGTTGGCAGCTAAAAAATAGGTTCGTGCTTTTCTTTGTTTCAATGATTTTTCTTTTCTTTGCTGTGAATTCATTCTGAAATTTACTTTTGGTTTTTCTCGTTTTTTTATTTTATTTTTCCTTTTCTTTTTTGTTCTTTATCTTTTTTTTTTTTTTTTTTTTTTTTTTTAATGATTTGTTTATTCAGTCTAGTTTGTGTATTCTTTCGTCAATTTTGATAAACAATTGTCAATAGTGAAATAACGTTACCTTTTTTTATCCCCCGCGGTTAATATTGTATCCAATAAATTTCAATTTGGATCAATTGTATCAATATTTATCTAACGCTAATTGGGACAACTGTATTTCATACGCGTCATATATTGCATATCACTATTTAAAACACTATTTGACATTATTCAAACACTATTTGACACTATTCAAATAGTATTTTCCGTTACGTTAATTTGCGTTGCCAACGTGAATTTGGTCTTCTGTTTTATTCGTTTCCCTGATGTTTTGATCTAGTTTTGTATCTTTTATATTTTTTTCACGACTATGTTAAATATAAATTTGTGTTTTAGTACAGTGAGGTAAGATAAGAGTTCATTTTTTAAAAAAGGTTATTGGGAATATATTTTTACTCTTGACTACCTTAAATTTATGTTGTATGACTTAATATTGTATGATTTAACATGGTGTATTTTCACTTTAACCATGTCAATCTTATGATTTTATATGTTTTACCTTACTTTATACTTTTAAGGGTTATTATTTGAAATGCTCGTATTTTATAAGGTTTTGTTGTATGTTTAGATGTTCTTGGGTAAATTTATATGTACTATACTACTATCTCTAATAAGAGCAGGTTTTTTTTTTTTTTATTATTTATATATATATATATATATATATATATATATATATATATAAACTCTGAAATATTTTGTTCAACCCTATTAGTATTGTAACCTAATGTCTTTGTGTAACTTTTAGAGCTGATATTTATTTTATAGGTGTTGTTTTAGTACCTTGGTGAGTACAATATTCACTAAATAGATTTAGGCACTTTGTTATCGTATACCATGTGAGTATTATTTTTGAGTTGTGACATGACTTGGTAATATATTTTCTTTTTTGTAATACCATGGCATTTTAGAACCTTTTTATTATGTGAATATTAGAGTTAATTATATTACGGTTTTCTTTATTTTATTAGTTTAAATGTTGCAAAACAGATTAAGTAAGTTTGTTACATATAAAATGTAAGAATTTAATATCAAGATTCTCATTATTACTAAAATCTTGATATTTACCAAAATAATCCTTGAATTTTAATTTATTTACTTTTTTCTATTTACAAATCAACCCCTTTATTTTCCTATAAATACCCCTTAATTTTCAAGTTTTAAAACACACCAAAATTTCCTACAAATTCTCTCTCTAAAATTTTTTACTCTAATCTTTGCTTTAGTTAAAATATCTCTAATTTAGCTTTATTTTTATGTTATTAGCTTATAAAAAGCATCTTATAATTAAGTTGTTATTGTTATTTTTATTTAAGTATTGTTATTAACTTTAATTCCCAAAAAAATATATTTCAAGTTCAAGCATTATTTTTCTTTATTATTCTTGTTAAAAAATATTAGTTTAAGTATTCCTAGCCTATATTAAACCCCCCCCCCCAAAAAAAAATGTTTGTTTCTCAAGATTTAGCTTTATTTTTCAAGTTTATTTTCTTTAATAAAAAAAAGTTCTTTAGATTTATTTTGCATTAATTTCTTTTAATATCTCAAAATTCCAAAAAATGTCACTTAGTCTCTTTTTACATTTTAATTAAGGATTTATCATCTTTTCATCCTTGATAAGTAAGAAGGGTTATCCAAAAAATTGCTACATCTAGCTCAAGGTATTATCTTTATTCCTTTCTTAATTTCCTTAATTTTTATTATTATGCTAACTAATGTGTTTGTTTCCATGTGATGATACCAATAGGGGTAATGAAGATATTAGGTGCTAAATTAGCTCTAAATCTTTCATTACTCCACATTAGAAAGCCAAGTTTATTGGTGAGGTGATAGGTTATAAAGAGGGGGGGTTTATTGCATTTTGCATTGCATTTTTTTCTAATGCATTTAAGATATAAAAGGTTAATATATTCATGTGTCTGCCTAAGGTTTATTTTTAGAATGATTTACTTCTTAAAATGAGCTTAAAGACCTAATAAATTAAGAGTTTATGTAAAGGATGTTCAAGAGTAAAGAATTACTTACCACGTCCCAAAGATGGCCTATGAAATAACCTGTATGTCCATAAGAAGTTCAACTTCTTTAGCTCAAGTGATAGAACTTTTAAAAAGATTTCCAACCGTATCTCATAATAATTTTTTTTGATTTTTCTATGATTTTTAATGATTTTTTTAGTCCAATCTATCAAAGAGATGAAATAGGCACCTTTTTCTCTTAATTGTTTTTAAAAAAATTTGTATTAATTTATTTTTAAGAAGCTAATGATGATATGAAACCTATGTTACACTATATTATATACTTCTTAACTTATGGAGTTTTAATTAAGATGTCTTAATTTTTTCTAGAGATGACTTTAGAAATAAGAGTTTTTAATTCTAAATGATGTCTTAAGGACTTTAATTTTATTTTAAGATGACTTCAGAAATAAAAGTTTTAACAAACTTTTTTTTCTTTTATAATTTTGTGAAGCTTCTTATTTCAAACCCTTTTGTAACACAAGAATGAATCATAACTTTGCTTGTTTGTTTTAAATAATTAATAATAGTTAATATGAGATTATGACCTCATTTCCAAACATGAAGTTTAAAATTAATTATTTAGTTGTATAAGGTTGTAACAATTATCCATCTCCATGAAAATAAGCTTATATCCCATTATAATTACCCGATGATTAATTGACAATCGGATATGATTAAATAGTTTATTGTTCCCTTTTTATTTGGAAGTAAGGCCTTGACAGGTGTCGTGTTTTATTTCGTCAGTTCCATTAAGCCTAAACACATAACCCTTAAAACCTTACAAAAATTACCCTTGAGTGAGATTATACAGTGAACCCTTCCAGCTTCACTCAAAAAAATACCTTGACCCACCAAAAAGTCGTCAATTGGGACGCATTTGTTGAATTGTCTTGTTTAAAAGACATTTTTGGTGATCACTAATCGGGGTGATTTTTCACAACCAAGGTAGTTCATTTTACTTTTATGAGTGAATATGTCAAATATCACTAAAATCCCACTTACAAAAATGACATTTATGTCAACTACCCAAATTAAAAACCCAATGGAATTTGTTACTTAAAACATGGCATCTGTCCGAATTACGAAGGTTTTGATCTGTGAGTGAATTCAAAATCTCACTATGATCGGTACGTAGTGCAACTTTGGTGCTCAAACCTACCTTATATTAATTATTATATCAATTTTTTTTTTGATTAATATGTCTTAAAACCTTATTTTTAACAACGCAATAGTAAGAGCCCGTTCCTTAGAACGGATGGGAAGACGAGTTCCAAACGTTCGATTCTCTTAACCTAAACCCCAAACCCTGTGCCTTATTTATCTTTATGGAGTTAACAATTGATTTTTTTTAGTTTTATTTCTTAAAATTGACTGTTTTAAAATCCGTCCTTATTTGGATGAAAATAAGGTGGCGACTCTAAGTTTTGTTTATAAGTCTTATCAGACACTTAAGTGGAACCTTTGTAGACTAATCTTTGTCCACTAAAATCAGGTACCACAATAATATAAGAAGGCGTGTGGCATTTGGGTTCGAGAAAAATATATTGAAGTGTATTAGGATGGAGACATGTGTTTTCCTTGGCTATAGCTGTTAAATACTAAAGTATAGAAGTATAGATAGGCATGTAGCTAGTTTTGAACCCCAAAAAGAAAAATAGGCTTGTAGATAAGGGATGGAGGGAGTAGAAAGCTAAATCCGATTTGTAAAAATGTGTGTTTTAAAAATAAAACAAAACTAGTAATTGACTCGGGCGATGTCATGACTCCCGAATCACTATAAATTTGTAAGTTTGTATAATTTGAGTGACAATGGAACTGTCGCAAGACGATGGTTCCATCGCAAAACGACAGGCTTGTCGCGGCGCGATGGTCACAATCATTCTGCGCCACAGATTAATGTGTCTCGCCAAAACTTGAAAGTCATCGCAATCCGTTTTTGGTCATTCTTTCGAAGGTTTAAGCCTGAAGTATTTTAGGTTTAGCATATTCATTTATCATGAGTTGATTTTAATCAACCAAATTGATTAAGCAAAGTCCTTAAGGCTTTGGGTTAGAATATACAAGTCATAGGTACAAGAAAACAAGTCAAAAGAAAGGTTATTTGAAAAACAAACAAGCTATGCACAAATAGCCATGTAATCACAATATGATGCAATGAGTTTACACCTAACCAAGGCTCTAATTCTCTAAAGTCTAGGATTTTGTTGTCCAAGAGGGTCCATGGTTAAAGACTCCGGATGCATTGCACGGAAGCCTTACCTTAGATGGGTTAGCGCAATGAATGGGCCCCGTGAGTTAAACTCAACTCCATGGTTTGGTAAATTCAAGAATCTCAGATGCACCATTGTTGTTGAAAGGCAGGGACTATGTCCGGCAACATCCTTGTCGCAAAACGGCAGGGTTGTCATCTATTGTTGGTCTGACGCTTTGCGGCAACTTTGTTTTTCGAGGTTGTTTTCCGATTTTCACAGCGTCATTTCGATTTTAGTTGTGAAATATATTTTCGATCTTTCCTACATGTATGTCCTATGTTTAAAGGAATTAAAGGATGATCTTTCCAATGCGTACCTTTTTTATGCCTATGCCACAATATTAATCAAAATTACAAACATGAATATCAAGAATCTTTCAAGTCTCATCCACTCATTCTAATTAATTGCTAAACAAATTAGGAATTAATTAAAAATCCTCCTCAGTGGAGTCGCTAAAAAATTATAGGGAATTTTTATCGCCCCACATGTGGGTCATGTTTTTAACCATGACGGAGCTTCAAGGAAAAGAAACTAGAGAGAAAGAGTCTCCAATAAGTTTTAGAAATTTGTAAACCGTGCATGATTATGAAGGTTAACCACATTCATAATCACAAAAATTAGTAACTCCATAGTGGTCTAGAACCATGACTGGATGTTCGGGAATGATGGTACAAATTCAACCTAAAAGAGATCAAACCCGCCCTAAATAAGCCTCTATTTTATTGTTTTTGATATTCATGCACAGTTTTCGATTAACATACATACAACATCAAATTATCCATTAACCTGTTTAATCTATGTTGGTTGATTATCAATGCACAAATAAGGCTAAAATCGGTGATCACTCACTAGTAGAAAATACTAAATGGCAAGCGGTTCAAACCCCCTAATGGGAAGCAGTTTTGGACCGCATGTGCTTAGGGGGCTTGCCATTGGCCTTTTAAATGGCAAGAGATTCAGAACCGCTTGCCATTTGTAGTGAATGGGCAGCAGTTTTGGCGCCAAACCGCTGCCCATTATGCCTACAAAAATAATTTTTTTTTTTGTTTTTTGTTTTTTTTTTTCCAGTCAAATTGTTACACAAGAACTTAACATATCATATGTATAAACATATTATTTTCATTAATCAATTGCTTCAATATTACATTTTCTGATTTTCATAAAAAAAAACACTAAATAAATTAATAAAATGGTTGCTGCTCTTGTTCTAGTTCCACCACCAGCCGCCACCTATCACAGCCACCACCAACCACCTTAACCCGTATCACCACCACCACTAGCACCCTATCCCGATTCCCTTATATCTACCAAATAAGCACAAATTTTAGGGAAAAAAATTACGCTAATCATCAAAATGTAAGTCCAAAAAATCAAAGAAATTCCAAAATAAAGCATATAATTCCAAAATCAAAGAAATTCCAGAAGAAAAAAAAATTGCGCAAACTAGCAAAGTCAAGCATATAATTCCAAAATCAAAGAAATTCCAGAAAATTCAGATCCAATAAATCAAATCAAAATGTAATTCAAATAATAAAACAAGAAATTAAACCAAAATCACAAAAATTAAACCTGAAAAAAAAATCAATATTAGATACAAAAACCATACCATTCTAAAGATAAGGGCAATAATTTAACAATCCAGATCTGTGACCTCTAATAATGGCTTCCAAGTATCCGTCATGAATGTTGAAGATCATAGCTTCAAATCCATACATGATGGTGGAAATTTGAGGGTTTTGTTAGGTAAAAAGCGTAAAAGTGGTTGAACCATAACACCTTCTTTATTCTACTCGCTCATCGTTGTCGTTCTCCGCTCGTTGCTGTCGATCGCCGCTTGTCGCTCGTTGTGGTGAGGCATGAGAAAGGAAAGAAGGGAGGCTTAGAATGGAGATGAGAGAAGAAATAGAAGGAGATGGAGAAAGGAGAGGGTGTGAGAATGTTTAATTTAGTGAATGGAGGGGAGAGTGGAGAGAAAAGTGAGGTTTGAAAGGGAAAGAAGAGAGAGATCATGAAAACTGAGGGTTGAGAGGAGAGAGAGCGTGAGAAATGAAGGGGAAAGCGGAAAGAGGAAAGAGAAGAAGGAGGTGGGAGATTTTTTTAGGGTTTTTTTTTAACAAATGGCAAGCAGTTCAATGTTCAAACCACTTGCCATCTACAATTTTGCAAGCGGTTCAATGTTCAAACCACTTGCCATCTATAATTTTGCAAGCGGTTCACCCAAAACCGCTTGCCATTTGCTTGTTTCAGATTTTTTGTAAGGTGTTTTTGGAAGCGGAATTCAATAACCGCTTGTCATTTGGGGCTTTCCATTTACTTTTTTCGACAAGTGACTTGAATTAAAAACTTATTAAGCCTAAATTCAATTATAAATCATCTTATTAGGCGTAATTTCAAGTACCAATTCTTTTTAAGTCTGCAGAAAAGGAGCGTGATCAAGGAATAACAATAAATCATGATAATCAAGCAACATATGATTAACAATATCAAAATCATCATCAAAACATCGTTAGTAAGATCCTAGGAATGATGCTATAAAGATTAATAACAACTCCTAGCATGTTATTAATAACAAGATAAAAAACATTAGCCTAGACATGATATAAGAAATCAGAACGTTACCCTAAACATGATTTCTAATAATCAAAAGAGCAATAATAAGGGTAACTAGATTACTCACTTTGATGCCCCAACCTTCTTGATATTAAAACAATACACACATTAATAAAATTCAAGAAAGTTAAGTCAATAAAGTAAATAAATCAAAATAATAATTGAAATATAGATTTGGGACCAAACCCTCAAAACTATCAACCTTTCATGTTGAGTACGACTTGGAATATTCGAATCACGCGAAGGAGGTATTGTGTTTTCTTTTCGATTTTTAGGCTAAGATCATTAGTTTAAGAATTCTCTCAAATTCTGGGATGAGGGGATTTTTTAGGCTAACTGTGGCTAATTCGTGATGATTGTTGATGATAATTGATGGTTATTGGTGATTGGTTTTGGATGAGTGTGGATGATTTAAAATAAAGGAAAATGACCTTTATTTATATGGAAAATAGAGAGTCTTGACAATTAGAAAATATCAGAAGTTCTAAACAAAATAGAACAATTATTGACGCGACACGACAGGATTGTCATGCCACGTAGGCTATTGAGGCACTGCGTCATGTGGCTCAGGATTGCCGTTTTGCCATGGTTTTGACATTGTGTGTTGGTTCTAGAAGATAGCAAAGTCATACGGAGTTTGATTTCTAATGTAATTATGTTTACATAAGATATCCAAACGTCTTTGTATTTGAATGGAACAAGGATTGTCGTATTAGAAGTTTTATTCAATCTGGAACTTCTTTTATCATTATCTTTTCGGAAAGAATAGATTAGAACCTTCTAGAGGATTCTAGAGGATCCTAACTAATTTAGGATTGGGAATATGATCATATAGGGACTAACTAAAATATTTGATTTCCATATAATCATTGGGTCATAGCCAAGGTGGACCTAGGTTTGATTTGGGTTCGGTTTAGTATTTTGGCCATATCTCACCCGTTTTAAGTTGGATTTGAGATTATAATATATCATTGGAAAGCTCTTTTCGAGCCCCATCAATTAAACAATAAATGGACTAGATATGGACCAAAATAATCAGGTTTGGACGTTTTTTTATAAATTGGGCACGACATGAATTATTTTGAATGACACAAAATGGATGATTTTGGGTTTGAGGACATGAAATGAATGATTTGAGTTAAATACACTTTAAGTAAGGTTAGGAACATGGTCAAGGCTCAAGTAAACTTTACATGACTCTTCGGCTCTGTACCGAACTCGTCAAGCACGTGAAAGGTACTCATCACTAGGTTTGGTTTTTGGGGAGACATAATAACGAGTCTACAAGTATTTTGAAAAAGTTTATTAGAAGAATATACTTATGAAACTTATATTATAAGAGTGTGATACTATGAAGATATTGTGCGTGCATGGTGCATCTATAGTGAAGATATTGTGATATTAAGATAATGTATGTGTAATGTGTCCCATCTAATAGTAATGATTCATCAAATAAAAAAAAACCTAATTGTAATGATACTATAAATTTTTTTTATAAAGTGTGATTACATACTTGTGTATATTAAAGAAACAATTTATTATAATTTCGAATCAAATATATCCATTGTTATATAATGTTTCCTATTGTGATATTGATATGTTTTAAATTTTTTAATCAAAATATATTCAAATTATATACTTGATATATATTAATAAAAAATTTATAGTGAAATATTTTATATAAGATGTGGGTAGTTTATTTTTTTTAAAAAAAATAAAGAGAAAAAGGGATTTTGTTGAGGAAATGACAACTCCATGAAGTGACACGTGTCATTCTTGGTATCTGTTTTAGTATTATGTTACTAGCATCGCTCCCGTACTATGCGCGACTTACAAATCTTAATACTTTTATTCATTTAACAAAATTTTAAGATAAAACGATTTAATGAGTAATAATGAATTTACTTACATAGGTGTCTTAGAGCCTGTTCTCTTCAACTTATTTTCAGTTTATTTCAGTTTCTAATTTTCTTCTCTCATAAAATATTCAGTTTAGTTCAGTTTAGTCAATGAGAACAGGCGGCCCTTACATAGGTGTCTTAGGCCGGGCCTGTTCTTTTTAGCTTATTTTTAGTTCAGTTCTTTAGTTTAGTCAGCTCAGTTTAGGGTATGTTCTCTTCAGTTCAGTTCAGTTCAGTTCCTTATTTTCTTCTATCATAAAATAT
Source organism: Chenopodium quinoa (assembly GCF_001683475.1). Taxonomy (NCBI): domain Eukaryota; kingdom Viridiplantae; phylum Streptophyta; class Magnoliopsida; order Caryophyllales; family Amaranthaceae; genus Chenopodium; species Chenopodium quinoa. The sequence continues at coordinate 2,114,687 of NW_018744745.1, forward strand.
TCAGTTCAGTTCAGCTCCAAACAGTTTTGTCCAGGTTCAACCCAATTTAGTAAATCAGAACATGCCCTTAATCTTACATTTTTCACCTCTCAAAATAATGATATACTACTTTAAAATGGAGGATTTTTCTGCGTGGATATCCACATCGTGTGGCCGGGGTTACTCGAGCTACTTAATTAATCCTGGCCGAGTAACTCCTTAAGTAACACCTGACCGATTAACTTCTGATCGAACCCCTTGAGTAACCCATGACCGAGTAAACCCTCGAGTAACCCCTGACCGAGTAACCCCGACCCTAACCGAAAAACCCCTCAAGTAACCTCTTACTTAGAAACCCTTGACCGAACCCCTCAAGTAACCCTTGCCTTGACCGGGTAAGCCCTCGAGTGACCCCTGAGCGAGTAACCCATCAAGTGTATAACCCCTGACTAATTAACCCCTGAACAAAATCTTTACCAAACCTCTCAAGTAACCCCTGATCGCGTAATTCGAGTTACTCAGGTAACCCTGGCCACAAGGTGTAACCTTGGCCACCGCGTAACCCTTGACCGAGTAATTTAGGTAACCCTGGCCACACGGTGTAGCCAACCACATATAAAAATTATGCTTTAAAATAACTTTTTAATTCTCAAATTGAATGTAAAGTTATTAAATATAATTCAACTCAATGAACTGATAATATAATCAATACCTACAATAAGGCACTTTTTTTTTTTCTTCTCATTTGTACTTGAATCACTGGCCACCTCATTTTAAAAATGGTTAAGCTATGTCCACTAATAACTCAATACAACGATTTTTTTTCTTGTGTGGCTAGATGACACACACCAATTAAATTTAGCATGAGTAAACCCTAACAACCGAGTAATCCTTAACTGAGTACCCTATACTAACTAAGTGACCCTTGACCAAGTAACCCCTGACCAACCTAGTAACTCTTCACAAAGTAACTCATGACCGACCGAGTAACCCCTGACCAAGTAATCTCAGCCACACAGTGTGGATAACCACATATGAAACTTTGTAAACTTCATATATATTTGGAAACATTTACTGGTATAATAACAACGTGATCATTGTATATATAATATTGTACTTCGTATATCACAAATAATATCATATCTTTTTTCTCCTCTTTAACCTCTAAATACACTTGAAATTTCTAATATTCCCATATAACGTAATAAAAGTCATATCATTTAATAAACATTTGATATTTTTATTATGTATATAAATATTATTATTATTTTTTTCACTTGTGGAGGATAAAAAATATTTGATAACGTGTTACAATTAACATTTTTTTTACTGGATAAATAATTTTTTTTGAATGGAATAAGGAGGGGTGATTTCATTAAATAATAATCGTTATTCAGCACTTACAATCATCCCTTAAGATATTTAAATTCTCAATACAAGAATTAACACCCCTAAACTAACGACATCGCTTCATAATTGCTCCTAGATAATTTTAGATGTCTTTGCATCGTTCTTGACAAAGCCCCATTGATGTATAGTCGCAAAAGTGATAAAACTTGATTGGTCATCAAAATATGCAAATTTGCAAGACGAATCTTCTAAATCTGTACCCCTATACCAATAGACCCGCAATTTTCCACAAATTTACAAGACGAATCTTCAAAATTTGTATCCATGCACACACTAAAAGCAAACTAGCAAACAATACTAAACTTTACATGGAGGGACTTTCTAAACCCTACCTGGAGGGATCGACTATAATCGCCATATTGTTGGTGATTTTTATTGGCTAAAAACATTAAATTAAAGAAGAAATTGGGACTTACCATCGATAAAAAATAAAAATCGATGGCAGCCCCTAAGTTTTATTATGGTGGCTAGGTTTGAAGAGAGAGAGAACAGAGAAAATTTCAGGATTTATTTTAGGATTCAACTTTTTTTTTTTGAATATTTCTTTACTTACTGGATTATTAATTGGTTGAATTGAGTTTGATAATATTAGTGAGATTGACAACAATGAGAGCACAATTAGGTTCTACATCATTGTTTCAAAAAAAAAAATTAAAAAAAAGGTTCAACATCATAAGAAATGGTGTTGGCAGCCATATGAATAATGTGGGGAGGAATAAAAAAGTAGGTTGAAGGAACAATCTACTCTAGTACCATGAAAGGGTATTATTCCTCCGTAATTAGGTGTTTTGGTTTCTATTTTCTTTTAGTTTTTCTTATTTTTGCTTGTTTGATTTTTCCTTTTCTTGGTTATTTGTAGCCTCATTTGGAAAAAAAAAATGTTTAGAGCATATACAAAAGTTGTACATGTGCTAATAAGAATAGCAAAAATATACTCTACAATAAGAGCATATACTCTATTTGAATTAAGCAATCTAAAGTCAACTAATATGGACTAAATATATGCTGAATATCCGTGAATAATATTTATTGAGAAACAATATATTAAGAAGTCAAGAATATTATCTTTGGAGTATATTTAATAATGAGATCCTTTGATAATAATTTTATAGTCTGTTAAAAAAATAAAATACTAAAACAAGGATACATATCAGCTTTGGAGCTAATGTACCTTGTTTTAGTATAGTATATAGATTGATTAAATTTGAACAATGTCTTACATTAAGTCATTAGTTCGAATGTTTATAATCTTATATATATTTTCTAAATCACACATGAAAAAATTCAAGTGTAATACAATATTGATTTTGTAAATTAGTGTTACAATGATAAAGGAGTACGTACTTTATATCTTTAGTACTTCTTATTTATTAGCTCAAATGTAATAAAGCTCCACATAAACAAGTCTTGTGATACTCATGGTTGTTGACAATGGCATCATAAACACCGCCTAAAGGCCCTACACATTTGTTTTTTCCACAGCAGGGGTTGTAATTGTTGCAGTATTCCCCCACGGGCGTGCAATGTTGTTTGGGGTCTACAAACAAAGTTTTACAAATCATATTACATTAGGAGTAAAAATGTCAAAATATGACTTAGCTTGACTCAAAACAATTTGATCTGAACCAAATTATCACAATTTTAATTATTATTATATGAAAATAATGACATTGTTTGCCACTTACCTTCTACACATTTGTGACCAGCACCTTTGCTGCACCTATATTGTAATCCAACGTATTTTTTAAGTATTTTATAAATAAAATTTTATTTTATTCATAATATTTATTTGTTATTTTCCGGAATTAATTTTAAAAGTTTCAAATTATTAATCTGGGTCGAAAATTATTTGAACAAATTATTTTATGCACCTTTATTCTACAATTTATCTCCAATCAAACAAGTCTAACCCATTTGTTTACTTAATTGACCCATTATTTTTATGAGGCCCAATTTTCCTCTTTACCCTACAATTCTCTCCTATAAATACCCCATGAATCCCAAAAATTTCCCACACAAAAAGGTTAGTCTATTTTCTTTCTCCTTTGTTTTATTAATTTGTGTAATTATAATTATTGATTTATGGGTTTTGATTTTATTGTTTGAAATTAATTTAATTAGTATCAAATTGTATTTTGATGATTAAACTTTATAAATTTAGATTCTATAAATGTCATAATTTTCAGATTTTGTAAATTTTATAACCTAGGGTTTTTAATTATTAAAAATCATGATTTTAGGATTTTTATGAACAATTGATTTAGGGATTTTATAGAACAGATGTTTTGAAATTTTGGTGATTATAACTACTGATTAGTTTAACTTAATTCCAGATTATTTTGAACACGTAAATTCGTGTTTTAATTTTTAGATTTTCGTTCGTTAATATAAATCCCGTTTTAATCCCGACCAGGTTCTGAACTCATCCGATTTTGATAAAATAGTAGTATTTTTTATGTGGAAACAACGTTTTGAAAATAAAAGGCTCTCTAGATTTGGTAGTGAGCACCACCCTCTTGTGGCCAAATTCAACCTCTAAATATGATTTTCGAACAGTTTTGATTTTTAACGAAGTTTTTTATGCTTAAAATTTTATCCTTGAGTTTGATTAGTAAAATTAATTATGTTTTAAGTTAATTAAGCATAAATATATGTTTTTATTGAAGTTTTAAGAGGTTTTTTTCATCACATTATATTGTTGGAAATTACTTGGGTTAGTAATATTGTTGTTGTTTTTTTAAGAAGTGATTATTTCCTAGGAGATTTTTAATTGAGTATTAAAGTGATGTATTGATAAAGTTTTGAAGGGTTTTTAATTAATCTAAAGTTCTGGAAATAGTTCCTAAGTATTACTTTTGATGTTTTATAAAGAGGGTTTAATCACCCATTAAAAAGGGAGATTATTAGGGATTTTTAAATAATTTTCAGATTTTCATTAAACTTTAAACTTGCTATAATTTCATGTATAAGAGTGTATTTTAAGGTTTTTATGAAGAAAATTTAAAGAACTATATATAATCCTTTAATTTTAATTAAAGGGAAGGTTTTAAAGTGTTGTTTGATTTGGATTTTGAAGGTTTTAAAGTAAGCTAGTATTGCTGTAAATTTGATTGATTGGGTATTGATTGAGATGTTATTGTTTGGTTTAGGAGAGGAGTTTATTGAAGGTTATTTATAGATAGTAAAGTGACATACCAATTTGTTTATTCAAGGTACGTACGAGTTACGAAACTTGCTTTTAAGTGCATGTTTAAGGACGGATCGAGAACTTAGTATCATGTATAGGGATGACTGTGCTAAATTGTTTGGTTATACATTGTGAATTTCATATGATGTGCACTATTTTATATTGCAAGTATTATTTGTGCTCTAATTATGCAAGGTGCGCTTAGAGGCAAAGGTATGTGATTGGTATAAAGATTAATTTTTTACTCATTCATGATTATGCAAACAGGATGAGTAAAGGAAGAATTCAAGTCTTATAAGACGAGGTCAAGGTTTTGGGGTGCCTTATGCAATCAAGGTGTTTATACACCGAGGTAGTAAAGAAATAAATAATAAATGTTGTTTGTCACTAATAAATCAAGAATTGAAATTGGAAACTTGCCTTGTTTGATTGAATTGTGTTTGGAATGTTCGTATTGTTATGCATATGAGTCATCACCAAGTCTAAACCTGTAAATCACGTAAAGTGCAAGATGGATGAGCAATAAAACTCTGGATCGGTGCACATATGGAGTAATGACAATCAGGGGTTGGGGTACATGGGGTATTATCCGTGTACTTTTCTCGAGGCCGTCTGATCTACGAGTCTCCTATTTCAAATATTTTTTTAAAAAAAACTAGGAGTTAGGTGAGATCTCATACTAACTATGGTCACGGAGTTGCGCCCGTGGTCGTTGGATGTTTATTGATGTTTCTAAAAGGAGGCATGGGGTTTTTCTTTTATTGATGTTCCAAATGGAGCATGGGTTGGACAACCTTGTCTATTGCTTAATCCAATGAATAAATAAATGAGTTAGCTACTACCAACTAGTGAAGTCTTAATAAAAATGATAGATGAGTCGTGTGTTGAGTCTATAATTTAATGATGCATGATGTTTGATTATTAGTAGCATGTTAGGGATTTCTTATTTTATTTCGCAGCTTGTATGTACTCAGCTTTGCTGATTGCGTGCTTTTGTGTGTGTCTTTCTTTGGTCATGGCCTTCGCCTTTCAATGACCCTGTGACGATCCAATTTTTACACTTTTTATATTGGGGAGCAGATTAACCACAGGTTCTTACACATTCAGCATTTGCATCAAGGTTATGGGATTTTGAGTGGAGTGTTAGTTACTTTTCACTACTTATTTTGCTACTTACTTTTGAATTCATTAAACTCAATTTTATTTTATACTATTTTAACTAATTTGGGTTTTGAATAAGGGCCTTAATGGTTTCAAATTGTAAGATTTAATTTGGTTTTGGTTATTAGTTTTGAAACTTATTTATAACTAAGTTAGTTTTCCCGCTGCTATTTTCTGATAAAGTATTAACGTTTGAACACGTGGCGGTAGCATGCCAGTAATTCTCTTAAATATTGTTCAAGGTCCTCACAGGTTTAAAGAGAGAATTATTGGGGTGATACATATATCTCGGACAACAATTATTAAAAAATAAGAAAGATGAACATTTTTCTCCAGTAATACCGCAACTTTTAGATTTATCAACCATGATGTTCACTGCAAAAGCTTCACATATAGCATCAATTTGTAGGGTTAATAATCTTACTATCTATTTAGTATACGAATGTAATAATAAATCAAGGTAATGAACATGAATTTGTGTTGTAAATTTATAAGAGATTCAATTCAGACACTAAGGTCCATGGTACATAATGCCAATGACCTTAATTTATGAATTAAAAAAAACACATTTATTATGATGCTACTTTATTTCTTGTCAAATTACACTCAAATTCATTTTTGTTACCACCATCAATTATCAAATACTGTATCAAATGGACCATTAGTACTTAGATGATAAAGTTCACCTAATAATTATCAAAACACCCACAAAAATATAATGGACTCATTAATTGCATCATATGTGATTACAAAGAAATTACTTACCTAGAGTCAGGATGAAAAAAATGGCTACTACATTCTTCTTGGATTTGTAGAAAATCATTTCCCCTCCATTTCGAGTGATAAGACTATTAGTAAATAAATTTCTTAATTAATTAAATTATTTTGAATATTTGTCTTAATAAGGGATTCACTACCTATTTATATACTATTTTGACTAGTTTAATTTGATATCATTCTCCTATGTAGCTATATAATTAGTACTATAGCCTAGCAACCAACATTAGTGGTAGATGTTGTTTAAATTTAGATTTTTAACTTATCCATCCATCAAAATACAAGCATCAATGTATGTATATGTTATTAAAAAATTTAATTAGTGAGTCATGAATTCGTTGGAAGAAAATTAAAGTCCTTGTATGTCACTTGCAGAAGATTTTTCACCTAATTCACCAAAAAAAAACCGGCTACATCCAAATCAATTTCAAGTTGCACATCTAGCTTATGATGGTGGTATGGGTTAATATCACTTGGAAGTTGCAACTATAGTTAGTATACTATTTTTCTTTTAAATTCATAGCTTTTTGAATATTTTTTTTAATAACAACCATCCTATTCATTCTCTTATGTTCATACATCAAATTATAATTCAACTAAAATAACAAGTTTTTAGGCCCAAATTATTATTCAAGTTATCATATGCTCGTGTATATATATACTACTAATAATGACTATTGCATTGTGACCTTTATCTGTTTTTTTTTTAATTAACGAAAAGAGCTTATGTTACATGAGGATGATTAACAGTACAAAACATCCTGCAAAAGAATGTTTTGGTGCAAACAAAACCATACTAGGCACCATGGATAACATATGCATAGTGAAAAATTTGCTCTCATGACATCTAAAAGTGGATTAACCCACATCAAAGACTGAAAATAAAACTGAAAGGGAAAACTGAAAATAGCAAAGAAAGCAGCAACCATTGTAGTATTCATTGGGGAGTTAGTAGGCGACTCAAGAGGGGAAGTTGAAGCAAAGTAATCAGTCCCCATTGCGTTGTCCAGCTCCTCCGTGTAGGTCTTGGTGATCGAGGTAGGCGAGCAAAAGTGGTACACATGCTTATCCTCAACACGGTGCCTTCCAATATCAATTAGGCCTTGCGCCAATTTGTTAGCTTGTCTCTTAACATGGAGTACTGTGACACTCCACTCTTTCTTAATTAGCTTCACGACATCACCAATTAGACCGTCCAGCTTGTTATCCATGGAGTCATGAGGATTAGCAATCATGTAGCAAATAGCTTCGGCATTAGTTTCAAGTTGTATAAATCTAATACATATCTCTATCCCATGCTGTAGTTAGACCTTCCCTAATCGCAATAAGTTCAGCAGATGCCACTCTAAGACTAGTGATTCTTGCAGAGAAGTCGATTTGCCAATTTGTTTATAACCTTGTTGTATTATTAATTTATTATTTATTTCAATCAAATATTTGTTATATGAGCTTTTATATTTATTAATAAGGAAAAATTGACGGCAACGGTCCCGTCTATGGTTAGTTTCCTTAAAAGGTTTCAACTGTTGATTAACTCAAGATAGTCCTAATTTTAGGGAAAGTTTCTCAAAACAGCCCCAAACATATATTTTTAACCAGTTTGACAAATTAATAGTGTCACGAGTTTTGTTTCCTTAGGCGTAGCTAAAAAAAAAAACACCACCACCACTCTAATAATCAAACCCTGCACCCACATGCTCCTATTTAAGTCTTTTTCTCTTTATCTTACAACAATTTAACAAATGGGACAACTAAATATTCAACATTTGCAATTTAACTATTTTACCCGATCATAATTAGTTAGGGGTTGCTTTAAGACTTAAGGAGGACGTACACCCCAAAGTTGGGACCACTATTAAATACCATTAGATCAATTATCACACAATATATTTTCATAATTAAATTTTATTACAATTTTTACTAGAGGACAATTAAAGATATTAATAGTCATAGTTACGTCTCGACAAATATTTTGATCAAACTGATGTAAATTTTTTTTTTAAAAAAGGAGTACTCAATAATTTGAACCTTTTAAAAGTAGAATGTCGACCATGGTTATTAGAACCAATAACGTCAATTTTTCATATTTTTAATTTGTTTCTATTATAATGTTATATATTTTTGTTCAATACTTATGTGCTTATATGGCAAGAAATATACATGTAACCATGTGTATATTTTAATTTGAAACTAACTTGATTAGAAAGTTTTACCCTAAACTAAGGGTATCTTTAATTTACCTTATTTTTATTGATTTGATTTGGTCATGCTAGATTTGTAACAATGTGTATTATATTATTAATTTCATCGTTCCGTATATATTATAACATGAGGATGAAACACATATTTTAAGAAGTGATGGAGAGGGAGGAGTAAAGATAAGGAACCAGGTAATGAAGAGAGATACATGTGTAAATATGAAAAAATTGCAATATTTGTAAAACTTTCTAAAATGATAATTTTTGTAATATTTTTGAAACACACAAAGTATGCATCTTCATAATTTTTTTCATTACAAAAGTAGAGATAAATAGCGATTACAAATCACACATAAAATAATAAAGTGTATAAAAAAATATTTTTTCTAATCTCATCAAAACTTTTTTTTTTTTTAAAAAAAAAAGTAACAATAAGATGAACTAAACACGACTTAAGCCAAATTGAATTGATTATTTTTGTTCTATACTATGTGCTTATATTTCTGTTGTTAATGTTTGAAAAGTTACACAATTTACATTATTTCATTTAACCTTTTTTTTTTTTTAAATTTACTTGCACACTTTTTATTTTGCTAATACATTATTTCAATCACTAATGTCTTTAACTATATACTCCCTTCATATTTTTTTTTTCAAGTGAAACATTTCTCCCGTGTATGTATGCAATGCAAAACTTTGACCATAATATCTTTATTTATTAATAAGTAAAAATTCCAACAATTGAATTTAATAATTATTCATCAAGACTATTCTAACAAGTACTTACACACACTATATTTTTTTCTTATGTATAAATCACTAACATTAGTCAAAGTATATTAAGTGAATATTGTAAAAAGTCAAAATCTTTCACTTAAAAATACACGGAGGAAGTATTATTAATATGAAAAAGTTACAAATATTAAATACTATAAAAATATAAATAGAGATGAATCTAACAAGATTCTACATGCTTATAATTTTTCTTAATTGTAAATCTTAATAAAGTTAATAAAAATGAATACGTTATTATAAATTTTTATATATGACTAGCCACACCGTGTGGCCGGGATTACTTATTTTGGGGTTACTTATTCAGGGGCTATTTAGTTGGTGAGGAGTTACTTGGTCAGGATTTACTTATTCAAGGCTTTTTTTTGTTCAGGGGTTATGAAGACATCTACTTTTGGCCTCCTGTCCCGACATTGTTGTAATACCCCGTATTTTCATATGTATTTTCTAATTAATTAATTAGGAATTATTTTATAAAAGGGTATTTTAGTAAATTTATTATTTAATGCCAATATGATATTTAAATTTTAGCGCCTAAAGTTTTTTCGAAATCTAATTATTATTTTGGATAAGATTTATTATCCATTTATCTTATTTTAAAAACCGAATTATATATATATATTTCAGATATTTTAATTAAAGCAAAATTATATTTTATTAATTATATTAAATGGCCGAAAATTCCCATTTATTTAGATAGGAAATTCGGATTTTCTATGTATAGAAAAAATGATTTTCTTAGTTAATTATTGGTGAATAATTGGTATTTAATTAATTAATTAATTAATTATTCTATATTATTTACACAATTATTTTTATTTCTTAAACCACACAGGGTAAAGTCGTATCCCCTAATCAAAAGTATAACCTAAGTGCTCTAACTCATGCAGATAGGGAAGTAAGGTCGAATCCACAGAGAAACGAGTCTTTTTATTCCTAATTAATTTATATAACCTAGATTATAAAGTAACTACAATATAATGATCGAAGGAAACTAAACTACGAAGATTAAGAATAAGGAGAAAACAATATATAAAAGGATCTAGGGCATAGGTTCACCAATAAATAATATTCTAGGGTAAAACATAATAATCAATCATCAATGCATACATTAATCAGATCATAAAGGGCTTTCGCTACGTATTACAATCACACAATTAATTTACCGGTATTAAATCTCATCTTTCGAATCTCGACTCAACCATTTATAAATTAACATGCCTATTGAAACAAGACCTAAATATCAATTCTCATCTGTCGAATCTCGAATCAATATTGTTAAACTCATGCATAAAAGATCTGCGCAAATCTAGTCACAGAGCATTAAATCAATCGATAGGAAATTAATCTAGCATTGATAATCAACAACAATAAATTACCCCTTCATATTATTTATGGATCCCCACAAACCCTAGAAATAAAACTACTCACACATAATTAAATCTAAACTAATCAAAGTAATAAAAAAAGACATGATCAAAGGAATAAAATAAACAACTAAGATTAAGAGAAGAGAAATCGTTACCAAATAAATTACCCCTTCCTCTCACGTATGATCTTTAAAGCTCGCTTGAACTTTGCTTCCGCTATGCCAGTACGTCGACGCTTTTGCTGATTGTGAGCCATTATGTCGGTGCCTCTACTGTTTATGAATCAGTATGTCGGTGTCTCTGCGATGAGCCAATGTTTAGGCGCTTTAAGCTAAGTGAGACGATATTTCGTCAGGTCGATCACTTATTGCGATTGTAATCAAGCCGACTACTTAATCATGTCAAATCTCTTATAGGGGCTAACTGGCGTACCAAGGAACCCAAAATTGCTGAAAGAGGTTGAAATAACCGTTCAGAGCGGTTGATCTCTGTCGCCGCTGCAATGCCTCTGGCGTCGCGATTTGGCTCTGTCGCCAGACGCTGGGATCTAACGCTAGGCGCTGAAATCTGTTTCCATACGCTAGATGTTTTCGTCTGGCGCTAGAGTCGGTTCTTCCCTATTCTGCTCTTGTTGCCGCTGGAATGCACCTGTATTTATCTTTGACTATAGGACTTTGCCAATTTCTTTAATTTTTTTAGGGTTGACCTAAGGTTTAATGTCGCTTGACTCATTGAATTGACACTACTTAAGGAATAAACTTGACTCGCTGTGATTGACTCGAGGTTGACTCGACTCGAAGTGAAATGACACGTGTGACTCATGACCTGTGTGTGCATTGTATTGTGATCGTGCGACTCGAAAATGCAAAAAAAGCAAAAAAAATTCCGTCATTTTTGTTGTGGAGGGTACCGACTTTCTCCCGAAAAAGAAAGACGCGAAAAAAGAAAGAAGCGAAGTTTTCGAAGGTACATGTTGAATGAGCTTAGTCAAGTATATGCGTTTGATGCTATCTCTCAAGGTGCGAAAGTTAATTCATCTAGGCTATCCTAGTTGACTTAACGATGAAAGTATTTGGGTAACTTAGGCACGGAGGCTAAGAACTTGATACTTCGATGCAATGATGATTATGATTGATGTTGACATGACAAGGCATGCTTTAGCGTTGTGTTAAGATTTCATGACAAAGGGTTCCTAAGGGAAAGTATATTTGGTCATGTATCTGTGTAGTGTGTGAAAGTGATACTAAAGTTAGGCTGCAAGGGCTAAGTGTGTGGAAAGATATTATTTTTAGAAGAGTCAAATAATGGTGACTCTTAGGCTGGGTACGCTAATGATGTAAGGATCAAGCCCCCAAGTCTAGCTCTAAATGAATAGGGATAAGCACAAGGGATCCCTTGATATGCTCATGGTGTGAGTGTGTGAATAAAAATATGAATGCATTTTTATTACGGCCTCACCTCGATGTGAGGTTGCCTACGTATCCGTTAGGAATCAGGCCGAACGTAGCTCTAGCCGAACCTCGCACAAGTGTGTGTATACCTCAAAGAGGTATTTTAAGGGTTTAAAGTGGTTAGACTAAAGGTTGAAGAAGAAGGGGATAAAACGCTCAAGACCCTAGACAAGCCCCCAAGGTGTGCAACCTTACTTTTGAATCTTTATATTTTTTTGCTTTAGACTTTCTACTCCTTTTTTAGCTCTCTTTTTTGCTTAAGCATTTATTTTATTTTTATAAGTGTGAGCAATTCCGATCATGCGGTCTATCACTCACTTGGCATTCATGTTTCTCAGGCACGGGACCGAGCACTCAATAAGAGACGCAATCTGAGACGTGTTCATATCAAAGATATTTTCATATCAAAGACATTGGAACACTTACCCTTTTGTACACTTTTATTTATTTTTTGCTTATTTTTCTGCTATTTTAATCTTTTAAAGTCACTCAAGCTTTTTATGAAATTGAAAATTGCATAAGTTGCACACCATCCCATCCCAAGGTTAGGTAGATATGGGTTGAAAAATAAAAGGTCTATCGTTAGACGAGGCTCAAAATGGTTTATCAAAAAAAAGATTGCATATTTGAAGGGTGAAAAGTGACATGATGTGGCTACAAGGGGTGCCCCAAATCATCGGTATACCTTGTGCTTAGTTCGACAATGTATTTTTTTTAATTTTTTTTATTTTTTAATTTTTTTTTTGTTTTTGCAATGCAATGGAAATAAATGCTCATTTTATTTAAAAAGTGAAGGGTAAAAATCAAACTCTACGAAATAAATTCAAGGAGGATGAAGGGTGCCTATGCTAGACTTATTGGGGAAAGGGTTTAAAAAAAAGAAGAAGAAAGCATGGAATCTTGGTGAGAAGCTTGCCTTGTGCATTTGTTTCATCATTACCCTCATTTTTTTTAATTTTGTTTGTCAATCACATGACTCAAACTCGATTCAACATGCATGGATGAAAGAAGGTAGGAAGAATGAAGGTTGTGATATGGAGAAAGCATGTAGAGAATGGAAAGATGATGTAGATGGAGAGACATGAAAAAATTAGGAATAGAATATACCCCCAACTCAAATGACGGAAAAAAAAAAAAACCAACTCATGAATGAACCTAAGACATGGTCGTGGTGACATATAAAAAGTGTGTGCTAAGACTAGTGAGTGTAGGTAACATGTTAAGACACGTGTCATGACTAGGGGTGTACACCGGTCCAAAACCGGACCGGACCTGGACCGGACCTGTTTGGACCGGGGACCTGAATTGGGTAATTATGAGGACCGGGGACCGGACCTGAATTAACAGGTCCGGTTCCGGGCCAGACCTGAAAAATCAGGTCCGGTCCGGGTTTGGACCTGAATGGACCTGTTTTGTGTCTTTTTCGTTTTTTTTTTTTTTTAATACAAAACCTGTTGGACTTGCATATGGACCTGTTTTGTGATTTTTAGACCTGTTGCATAATTTAATAATTACATACAAACCAAAATTATCAATTACAAAACTACATAAAGTCTATAAAGTCCCGATTCTCAAACACCAAAAATACAAATGAGTCCACCGAAAATACAAATAAGTCCACGAAAACTCAGTTTCAATTTTTCAGAGTTTGGTTTTCTTCTTCTTTTTTTTTTTTTTTTTTAATTACGATTTTCCCGGGTTTCAGGTCCGGACCTGAAAACCCCGGGTTTGGACCGGGTCCGGACCGGGACCGGGAACCTGGATTTTTAAGAACCGGGACCGGACCTGAATCAACAGGTCCGGGTCAGGTCCGGTCCGGTTCAGGTCTGTATTGTGACTAGACTCAAGCAAAGACTAAATTAAGACTTCACGTATATGCATTAAACTAGACAGGCTGTGGTATTTTAGTCATAAATTTTGATATGTGACTCTGATTGAGATGGAACTAACGCAAAATTAAAGAAAAACCTCGGGGCTACAGATCCATAGGTTGTACGACTCGTAGTTCTTCCTAGAACTCCGGCTATGACCAAAACAAGTTGATACTTGTGCAGTATACAGGAATAAAAATCCGGGTTGACTTAAAGGAATTATGACTCGATTTTAGACATATTTATTAGCTCAAATTAATTAATTAATTAATTAAATAAAGTCCTTTAGTCATTAATTAGTTTATTTAGTCTTAACACAAGTCAAACAAACGGTTAGGAAAAACACATAGAGTATACACAACCAATAATGCACAATTAGTCAAGTAGGCACGTTATGATGCAATGAGTTTGCAACCTAACCATGGCTCTAGTTCTCTAAAGTTCAGGATATGGGTTAGTCAATAGAGGGTCCATGGTTAATTGTCCGGATGCATCGCGCGGAAGCCTAACCGTGAAGGGTTGGCGCGAGTGGATGGGACACCGCGAGTTAAGAAAAACTCGCTTCCATTGTTTGGTGAATTCAACATTTTCGGATGTACCCTTTGTTGCTCAGAGCGTTCAATCAGGTAGATGGAGCATGAATTCCCAGAGGGTTATGTCCATATGTAGAACACATCACTAGGTGAAAAAAGGCATTTGGCAGCGGTTCAAACCCGGTCTAAGGCACCGGTTTGAACCGCTGCCTATGTGAGGGGTGCCACCGGTTCAAAACCGGTGCCATAGGGTGGAATAGGCATCGGTTAAACGGTGCCATAGGGTAAAATAGGCACCGGTTAACCGGTGCCTAAAACTGCTCTCCCGCCATTTTTTTTTGGTGGTAGATATTTTAGGCACCAGTTGCTGCCTAACCGGTGCCTATTCACCATTTTTTTTTTCCCATCGTGCAATAATATTTATAAAAAAAAAATTGTTTCCAGCAATAATAATAACCTGTAATTCCAGCAATTATATTAAATATAATAATTAATAATATTATTATTATAATAACTAATAATAATAATATTATTAATTATTACAATAAGATACAAAAATAATATTAAAAACAAGAATTCAATTATATATATAGATATAAATATTCCCAAACGCAATACAAAAAAAATTGCTTACATATACAAATAATAGTAAGTACATATATAATGAATAATAAGTTATATAATTCAAAAGTTAACATAAATAATTTACAATTACAATGCCATTTACATGTTGAAGGTGATAAAAGACGCCAACATGTCACGAACTTCATTAAGCTCCTTTATTGTCAACGGACCATCCTTTTGGACCTTGCAAAACTTGAAATACAAAAACATTATTTTAAAAATAATTAATTAGGCAAACAATAATATGTATTTTTATCAAATATTACCTATATGACTTCTATATAGCCCATTTCCTACATTACTTATCAAATGAATTATTTCTTTCTCATAAAATGTCAATATTGGATAGTTGTATGTGTGTAAGCCCTAAAATTGTATAGGAGAGCATTTTATTAAGGTTTATGACGCTTTTTACTCAAAATGGCCCGAATATGGCTTATATGACCTTACTTTGCCCATTTCCTACATTTCTTATTAAATGAACTTTATTTATCTCATAACATGTCAATATTATCTAGTTATAGGTGTATAAGGAAAGAAATCACATCAAAAGAGCATATTAACACAAAATGGCCCTAATATGGCCCATATGACTTCTATTCAGCCCATTTTCTACCTTTCTTGTGAAATAACTTTTTTGTTTCTCATAACATGTCATTGTTGGATAATATTAGGTGTCTAAGGCTAGAAATCACATCAATATAGTATTTCAAGAAGTTTAACAACGCATTTTACTCAACATGGCCCAAATAGGGCTTATATGACTTTTATGTAGCCCATTTTCTACATTACTTATCAAATGAACTATTTCTTTCTCATAACATGTCAATGTTGGGTAGTTGTATGTGTGTAAGCCCTAAAATTGTATAGGAGAGCATTTTATTAAGATTTATGACGCTTTTTACTCAAAATGGCCCGAATATGGCCTATATGACCTTACTTTGCCCATTTTCTACATTTCTTATTAAATAAACTTTATTTATCTCATAACATGTCAATATTATCTAGTTATATGTGTATAAGGAAAGAAATCACATCAAAAGAGCATATTAACACAAAATGGCCCTAACATGGCCCATATGACTTCTATTCAGCCCATTTTCTACCTTTCTTGTGAAATAGCTTTTTTGTTTCTCATAACATGCCATTGTTGGGTAATATTAGGTGTCTAAGGCGTGAAATCACATCAATATAGCATTTCAATAAGTTTTAGGACTTACCTCATCAAGCTGTTGAGTGTCCGTACAATGAGTCACAGTGTCAAGCATGAATCTCATCACATACAAAGCACAATCAAGTCCATTCTCTTGTTGTGCGCACTAGCATATGACAAACAAATCACATCAGTGAAACATGCAAAGGAAATGAGCAAATATTTACTACCATAGATTTTCAAGATAATCACAATATCATGTAAATTACCAACGGTGTCTTCCATGTTGGACCCTTTGGAGCACGACAATGTAGCTTCTTCATAACACTGTAGTATAAAAAAGTACATTCAAATTTGATTAGTCGTATGATTACTAAATTAGTTATTATTAGCAATAATCATCACTAGGTTGCTATATATATTTACTTTTGCAATATAGACTTCACGAGCCACTTCTCCGATGATCGAGCTGAATCAAGGTGATAAATTGTGTTAGTGGAATTAAAAATCACCATGAGGCTCCAATGCTCCCTACATAAGTTCACAATAGACAAGGTAATTAATATTTAGGAGTCAACATATAATGAGCCCAAATCGATTGAATTTGACATGGTTAGACTTACTCTCTATAACATGGGGCGAATATGAACTTTTCTCCCGCACGCGCTGATTCCCTTATACTCTGTTCAACATAGTACAACACGTCATGGGGGTTACCTATGATTTTAGTAGTGGATAACTGCTCGGGGCATAACCAGCCAACTTTACAAGGAGAATCAATGTCAGTTAAGTGCTCCTGTAGTGCTCTGCGTGCATGAACATTGAATAATTTATCAGATTTAGGATAATCACCATCAATTTGAATAAATTGAAAAAAAGTATAGATTATGTGGGCATTGAAGTACCTCATGAATGTTTGAATGAGGGAAATGTTAAGCTTTGCACCACGTAGAAATTCCTTCACATCTTCTTTGCTGATCCATGCAATTGCATCCTCATCATAGTGGAACATTGCCTTAGGAAGTGCAACTTCCATGGGATCGACCAAATGACAAGCACGGTTGTGAAAAAAGGTCATGTCAGTAGAGAGCGATTGAAGAACAATGTCTTCAACAAGTGGAGTAGGTGGCATGGGTGAACCTTTCGAAGAGTGCAACTTCGACGCTTGTTCACTCTTGGACCGTTGTTCACTTAGCTTCTTCTTAGGTTGATCAATTGTTTTAGGCTTCTCCACCCTCTTTCTCTTTGAAGTTTTGCTTCCATTGGAAATCTGAAATAGTTTGAGAAATAGTAAGTTTCAAATCACAATCACTTATACATATGTAATTATGATATGAATTGAGAATGTATAACTTTAGTAGTTAAGAAATGAATAAAATAGTCAAGTGATTATGAGTTTATAAGTTATAAATATGTGATTATGAGTTGTTTCAAATGAAAAACACTTATAAATATGTGATTATGAGTTGTTTTGAGATGCAAGAATTTTATAAGTTGAGAAATGAATAAAATAGGCAAGTGAGTAGTTATTTCGGCTCAAAATGGCTTTATTTTGATGAATTGGACCCAAAAACTTAGAACTTGGCGATTTTTATGCAATTTCAAATTACAAACACTTATAAATATGTGATTATGAGTTGTTTTGAGATGCAAGGAGTTTATAAGTTGAGAAATGAATAAAATAGGCAAGTGAGTAGCCATTTCGGCTCAAAATGGCTTTATTTTGATGAATTGGACCCAAAAACTTAGAACTTGGCGATTTTTATGTAATTTCAAATGAAAAACACTTATAAATATGTGATTATGAGTTGTTTTGAGATGCAAGGAGTTTATAAGTTGAATAATGAAGAAAATAGGCAAGTAAGTAGCCATTTCGGCTCAAAATGGCTCTATTTTGATGAAATGGACCCAAAAACTTAGAACTTGGAGATTTTTATGTAATTTCAAATGACAACACTTATAAATATGTGATTATGAGTTGTTTTGAGATTCAAGGAGTTTATAAGTTGAGAAATGAATAAAATAGGCAAGTGAGTAGCCATTTCGGCTCAAAATGGCTTTATTTTGATGAATTGGACTCAAAAACTTAGAACTTGGCGATTTTTATGTAATATCAAATGAAAAAAACTTATAAATATGTGATTATGAGTTGTTTTGAGATGCAAGGAGTTTATAAGTTGAGAAATGAATAAATTAGGCAAGTGAGTAGCCATTTCGGCTCAAAATGGCTTTATTTTGATGAATTGGACCCAAAAACTAAGAACTTAGCGATTTTTATGTAATTTCAAATGACAAACACTTATAAATATGTGATTATGAGTTGTTTTGAGATGCAAGGAGTTTATAAGTTGAAAAATGAAGAAAATAGGCAAGTAAGTAGCCATTTCGGCTCAAAATGGCTTTATTTTGATGAAATGATGAAAAATGCTTAAATATATTTTTTAAAAATATGCAACGGCAGCCGCACCGGGACACCCAAGGGAGCTGCCCCCGCTGCCGGAACAGCGAAGGCAGCCCTTGCCGAGGCCATAGCAGCCCCGACAGGTGGCTGCCAAGGCTGTAGCAGCCACGACAGGTGGCTGCCAGTCTGCTGCAGCCTTGGTAGCAGCCTGCCTGGGCTGCTTCTGCCTCAACAAGTGGCTGCCATGGCTGTAGTAGCACAGGCAGGTGCTGCCGAGGCTGCAGCAGCCATGGCAGCCGCCTGTCGAGGCTGCAGCAGCCCAGGCAGGCTGCAGCAGCCCAGGCAGGCTGCTGCCGAGGCTGCAGCAGTCTCGCAGCCACCTGTCGTGGCTGCTACAACCTTGGCAGCCACCTGTCGGGGCTGCTGTGGCCTCGGCGCGGGCTGCCTTCTTTGTTCCGACAGAGAGGGCGGCTACCTCGGGTGTCCCGATGCGGCAGAAGTTGCATATTTAAAAAAAAAAAAATTAGAACTTGGCGATTTTTATGTAATTTCAAATGACAAACACTTATAAATATGTGATTATGAGTTGTTTTGAGATGAAAGGAGTTTATAAGTTGAGAAATGAAGAAAATAGGCAAATAAGTAGCCATTTCGGCTCGAATTGGCTTTATTTTGATGAAATGCGCCAAAAACATTAGAAGTTTGCTTCTTTTATGTAATTTCATGTCACAATCACTTATACATATGTTATTATGAGTTGTTTTGAGATACAAGGAGTTTATAAGTTGAGAAATGAAGAAAATAGGCAAGTGAGTATCCATTTCGGCTCAAAGTGGCTTTATTTTGATGAATTGGACCCAAAACCTTAGAACTTAGCGATTTTAATGTAATTTAAAATGACAAACACTTATAAATATGTGATTATGAGTTGTTTTGAGATGCAAGGAGTTTATAAGTTGAGAAATGAAGAAAATAGGCAAGTAAGTAGCCATTTCGGCTCGAATTGGCTTTATTTTGATGAAATGCGCCAAAAAAAATTGAGATCTAAATAATTTACCTCCTTATTAATCAACTTCACCCATGCACGTGGCCAATCAACGAAGCTACCTATAGCTTGCCAAAGCATTGTTATCTCAACCTCCTCTATCGGTACGGGTAGTGAGATGTCTTCGAATCCCGCAACCACTGAATCGATCCCAACCGAGTAATGATGTGGCCCCGCCGTAGCACCCGTCGTCGGTTGGGCACTACCATACGCCACCAAACTTAACGCGGTACTATTTGCATGCCCCGGGGTTAGAAGTGCACACCGGGTGTCTTCCTACACAAGTATATATATAAAAAGAAGATAGTTAAATAGGAATTTTACAACAGCATAGATATAACAAAATTCATTAAGGTAGAGGGTTACAAATCACCTGTAACTCTGGAAATTCATGCGGTGTTGGATTTTCAAGCTCCCTCGAGTCCGCATGTGTAGGAGTAGGAACCTGCAACAGTACATCAATCATTGCACCTCAAATCTCAATTAACTCGGTATTTTAAAACTTTTAATAACCCAATTGACTTTACCTCAGGTGGCACATCTTCACCATGTATCTCATCTCCTCCATGTCTATCACCTTCTCCTTGTCCTTTTGGTTCAGAACATGAGTCGACCGGGGTACCAGTGAGGAACGGCAAAGTCGGTAAGTTCATCAGCTTCGCCCAAACATTCAATTCACCAACTAACTCGTTGCGTACTTGTTCCTTAATTGATGCCACCTTGGCATCCAACTCCCCCGGTGAGTTAACACTGGCTCGAGATCTACCCGATTTTGTGTATTCGGGACCCATCACCTTATTCCATCCAAGCAATGACCCTCCCGAACCTACTACTCGTCCTGGATGGTATGGCCTTCCCAAAGCCATGGTGAAAGGGTCATTCTCCACACTTGGTTCAAATTTGCCCTCCACCATCTCTTGAGTGTGCTCAACCTATAGCATAAGGAAAAATGAGGTCAGTAAAACAGTTAATGGTTTGTACAGTGATTAGATGCAAAAGTGACTTAATTTCAACAATTCATAGGTAACTTACAAGCTTATCCGCCAGTTTTTTGGCTTCCGGACCCTTGATGGACCATTTTCCGGTTTTCTTATCAAACGAATGGAGAGAACAAAAGAAATCACCGGCACGACTCACCAATGTAGTGATCGTGGAACTAGAGGGTTCCTTCGATGCCACTAGAAGCGCTTTAGGGTATAAACCCGAAGCGGCCCACTCAGGTCTCTTTTCACCAAAAGTCTTAGGACCCATACGATGGACGTATTCCTTCTTTTCTGCATTCGCTTGATTTTGCTCTCGAAGTTCCTACAAAATAAATAAATTTAGTCTCATTAATACAAAAAGTGTCAAGCTATTATTCAATTGAGATCAGATTTACACAAACTTACAATGGCTTTCTTTTGACTCTTCATTCTAACGAACTCTTCCCAATCATCTTTTGACACGGTCGGCCATATTTGCCACGGGAGACGGTCATCCTCTTTGGCATTCTTCTTCTTTGTTTGCACCTTCTTCTTCTTGTGGATCCAACGATTAGTCAACTTGGTCTTAAAGCCTCTGAATCTTTCCGCTAATAAAGAGACAAACACCCTTTTCTTCTCGGGATCATTAGGAATAGAAAATTGCCTCTGCAAGCAAAAATTAAAACCGATTATTAGTTTCTATTTAGTAACAACCATAAGGTTAAGGTATCTTAAATTGTTTAAATGTGCCAAAAACACACTTACCCTTGTATCATCCCAAAATGCTTGAATCAAACCCGGAGGTATTTGCCGCATTACAAGTGTAATGGGGATTTTCCGCGAACATATGCCAACTTGATTAGCATATTGTCGACGCCATTTGGGCCCGGGTTGACCTTTGTTGTCATACTCCAAGACCATGGGACCGTCTGATTTCTTAAAGCTTCTCTTTGGACCCCTTCTTTTTCTTTCAGCCGGTGCCTTTTCCCCCCCTCCACCACCTGTGTTGTTTTCATCTTGTCCTTGGCCTTGACTTTCAGGAGTCAGGTTCTCACCGACAATCTCACGTGCTGTATTTACAATGGCCGGTGCACGTTCAGCTGAAATTTCATAATCGTCAAGCCTATGCTCAAACTCATCTTGAGCCTGATCCTTTGACTCACCCAAGTCATCCTCCTTATTCACATCATAAGGCACATCACTATTATCGGAGTCGTCATCCTCGTACTCGTCCTCATACTCATCATCGTCAATGTCCTCTACCAAAGGAGGATCATGATCGTACTCCATGAGATATAAGCACCTGTCAAAGCAATCATAAAAAAATATTAGTGTATAGTAAAGTATATGCATGATAGTTATTATGGTTATGTAGAAGCTATTTAAGCCATTTTCACCTACTTATTATGGTCCTATAACCTTGTATATGCATGATAATGAGTACAAAATGCCAATTTCAATCTACATATGGAAAATAGGTTGTTAGAATGAATAAATGTTAGTTCATACACAAAACAAAGGAGTTGGGTTAAGTAGAAGCTATTTATGCCAGTTTCACCTACTTATGGTCCTATAACCTTGTATATGCATGATAATGAGTACACTTAGGCAGTTTCAAACTACAAACATGTTAAATATATTGAATGTAGGTTGTTAAAATGAATAAATGTTAGTTCATACACAAAACAAAAGAATTGGGTTAAGTAGAAGCTATTTAAGCCAATTTCACCTACTTATGGTCCTATAACCTTGTATATGCATGATAATGAGTACACTTAGGCAATTTCAAACTATTAAATAGATCATTTTCGCCTACTTATGCTCCTATATACATGATAAATAAACTATATTTGCAATGAAACCATTACTAACTTTTAATCAAACTACCTCATTCTGAAATTCCTTCGTTGTGGTCTGATCGCATATAACCTGCTTCGTTGTCTATGTCATTTAGTACAACAGGTCTAGGAACAGTGAAAGGTGCTGAATCATCAAACGCATCATATTCTTCCTCATCCTCAACATCTCCAATGCCTAGGATTCTTCTTTTGCCAGCTAGCACTATAGACCATTTTGAATCCATTAGGTCAGTTACGTAGAACACTTGCTTAGCTTGAGATGCAAGGATAAATGGTTCCGCACTATCATTCAAGTAGCCAAGATCTACAAGAGTAAAGTCCTCATGTTTGACGTTACGCCTGATATTATCAACCCACTTACACTTGAAAAGAGCAACCGTGAAGTCACAATAATCAAGCTCCCATATTTCTTGAATTCGACCATAGTATGACAACTCTACATCGACAGGTGATTTATCCTTAGAACTTGCAAACTCCCTTGACGATGCCACAAGAGTTACACCACTATTTTGGGTGGAGGAAGATTTCAAATCACGAGCCTCGGTCCAAAAAGTGTACCCATTGATGTCATATCCCTTAAATGAACGGACATCATCCCTAGGACCGTACGCAAGCCACCGTACTGTATCGGTCACATTAGTATCATTCAATCCATTCATTACTCGTTCACGAAACCAATCAACAAATTTCTTATTATGCAACTGCATAAGTGCCCTTTCACCTTTGGATGGAAATTCGGCACGCAAACAAGCCATGTGCTCGTCTAAATATGGGTGCACATCTTAAACATGGTGCAACACATAAAGGTGTGCTTGTAAGAACTGATCTCGGTCTGGTGACATTCGTTTCGACTCAATTATTGTGCCATGACCATCAAGTCTACCTTCATGTCGAGAAGTAGGAAGACCAATAGGTTGAGAAAGGGCTATGTAGTCCGCCACAAAGTTACCTATCTCCTCACCCACTGTCCCTTGCATTATACTTCCTTCAGGGTGAGCTCGGTTCCGTACTTTATCTTGTAATGTACCCATGTGTCTTTCAAAAGGGTAGCACCACCTCATGAACACTGGACCGCACAACTTAATCTCATGCACCAAATGAAGAACCAGATGAACCATTATGTCAAAAAATGAGGGTGGGAAATACATCTCAAATTTGCACAAAGTCACAACCACATCTGCTTGCAAAGCATCTAATGTACAAAGATCAAGAACTTTGCTACAAATTGTATTGAAAAACGAACAAAGGCTTGTAATCGCTTCCCTCACGTGTTTTGGTAGAATACCACGGATTGCAATCAGTAGGAATACTTGCATCATAATGTGACAATCATGGGATTTCATACTTGTCAGCTTCAATTCTCCATTTAAGGTTACAAATCTTTTCATGTTAGATGAGTACCCTGATGGAACCTTAATGTCGTACAAACATGCACAAAACATACGTTTCTCTACCCTTGACAATGTATAGCAAGCCGGGGGTAAATAATTCTTTTCATCCTTCCCTTTACCCTTAACTTTCTTCTTTGACGCATCTTTTGCCTTTCCTTTTCCCTTGCTCTTCTCCTTCCCTTTTTTCGAAACATTTTCATCTTCTATTCTCGGCTCCTTCCCCTTTCTAACCTTTTCTTGAGGCCACAATTCTGGACGAATCCCCATCTCTTTCAAATCTAACCGTGCACCCTTTCCGTCCTTTGTTTTGCCTGGGATATTCATAAGCGTCCCCAAAAGAGCATCACACACATTCTTCTCTATATGCATCATATCAAGACAATGCCTAACGTCATGTTCTCTCCAGTACGGCAGCTTCCAAAAGATTGATTCTTTCTTAAACAAAGCAGCTGAGACCACAGTTTTTTCTGATTTTCCAAACACCGTTCGTATCCCTTTCACCCGAGCACTAATCTCAGCACCAGTCAATGGTCTAGGCGCAATATCCTCTTCCACGGTTCCATCGAAAGCCTTTTTCTGCCTACGGTACGGGTGATCACGCCTAAGGAACCTTCGAGTCCGTAGGTAGACATCTTTGTGAGAATGAGTCAGGTATACGCTTGATGTGTCATCAATACATATGGGGCATGCTTTTTTACCTTTGACCTTGTACCCACACAAGTTGCCATATGCAGGGAAGTCATTCACGGTCCACATAAGGGCTGCACGCAATGTGAACATCTCGTTCTGATGAGCATCGAAAACGGAAACCCCTTCGTCCCACATCTTTCTCAAGTCGTCAATAAGCGGCGCAAGGTAAACATCTATGTCATTTCCAGGTTGCTTAGGACCAGTTATTAGCAATGAAAGCATTACATACTTACGTTTCATGCACAGCC
Source organism: Chenopodium quinoa (assembly GCF_001683475.1). Taxonomy (NCBI): domain Eukaryota; kingdom Viridiplantae; phylum Streptophyta; class Magnoliopsida; order Caryophyllales; family Amaranthaceae; genus Chenopodium; species Chenopodium quinoa. Next base: position 2,139,789 of record NW_018744745.1, read on the forward strand.
AAGGAGGAAAATTATAAATCACTAAAAGTACCGGCCATGTGTTGTGTTGGGTACTAAGAGTGCCAAATGGATTCATCCCGTCCGTGCACAACCCAAGCCTTAAATTTCTGACTTCATTACCAAATTCCTCAAACTTCAAATCAATGTTCTTCCACTGTGGAGAGTCAGCTGGATGCTTCAGCATTCTGTTTTTCTTTCTTCCCTCTGCATGCCACCTCAAGTTTTTAGCGTCTTTTGGTATTGAGAACCGACGCTTAAACCTTGGAATAATGGGAAGATACCACAACACCTTAGCAGGAGGTCCCTCCGTGCCAGGATTGCAACTCATGCGCTTGTACCGCGACCGCTTGCATCGTGGACACTCCTGCAGTTTTCATACTCATTTCGATACAAAATAAAGTCATTAGGACATGCATGTATCTTCTTATACTCCAAACCAAAGGGACACATGAGCTTCTTTGCGTAATAATAAGACTTAGGAATTTCATTCCCATCAGGCAACATATCACTTAATGCGGTCAAAAAAGAAGTAAAACTGATGTCCGTCCACCCATGCTTCGACTTAATGTTGAAAAGTGTTAGCACGGCCGATAGTTTGGAGTGTTTTTTGCACCCAGGATACAAAGGCTTTTTGGAAGCCTCCGATAATAATTCAAACACTTCACCTTCAACACCTTGCAACATCTCATCCACTTGTTCATCCTCGACTTCATCCGCCTGATCTTCATCGGCTCCATCCTCACCATTATCAACAATATACTCATCATTCTCGTATTCCTTGCCACATGAATCTCAGTGCTTCTAACACGCACATCATTCCGATCAAGATCCCCACTGTACTCTCCACTTTCTCCGTGCCAAATCCACACATGGTATAATTGCCTAAACCCACGACATAATACATGATCTCTAATGATTTCAACACTATCGACCACATTCACACAATTACAATCAACACAAGGACAATAAAGGCCTTTGCCTCCCAGTTTGCGTTGATAAGCTAAAGCCCTCTCGCAAAACTCTTGAACCCCATTCCAAAATTCCAATGTATAGCGTCTACCATACATCCAACCACGATCCTTCTCAATTTAGTAAATTGTCTATAAACATATATAGCAACATATAATTTATAATGTGTAAGTGCTACATATTTTATGTAAATCAAATTCAAGTACAAAACGTGAATATACCATTCATATAGTGAAAAAATGCATGTTTCCAAAGGGTCCTTATCACTCCAACCTAACCCATCCTTGAATGTCTACTCTCACTAGTGAATGTATGTCAACTTTCCAATTTTAAGGAAAATCCGGCAGCATTTCCCCCTAGTTCTCCAAGTACACGATGTAGATAATTAATTACCCACATATGAACCCAGAGAACATAGTGAGGAAATGGTAAGCCAAGATGTTCCTTAAAATCGAAAAGAAAACATACATTCACCACCTAAGTGAGAGTACACATTCAAGAACAGTCCCAACCGGGGACTTTTCAAGACTTTCTCCTAATGATAAAGCCTTGAACGGGTATCTAGGCATATGATGATGCAATTCAAGTATTCTATATATTGTTGTATTTATTTGCAATTAAACAATACACAAGTTGCAATTTCATGAATCACCTTTTATTAAATGGATAAATAGAAAGAAATATAGCTAATAAGTAAAGTTTATAAGTCATACCAGTATAGCAACTACCCACTTGAGCTCAATATGTAGTCCTCAAGCTAATTAAACTCGTGCTTCAATTCACATATGAATCTATATATTAAAAAAACAAAAATTAGCAACGTCACTAATTCTCTAATATATTCACAAATCTCTAATGTATTCACAATTCTCTAATTTATTCACAACTAAGTAAGTGGCAATATAACTATTTCTCTAATTTATGCACAATTCTCTAATTTAATCACAATTCTCTAAATTATTCACAAATCTATAATGTAATCACAATTCTCTAATTTATTCACAACTAATTAGAATCAAGGTCACTAATATACACATTAAAACATACAAAAACTCAACTAAGGAACAAGGTAATGCGAAATTATTAATATATTCACAATTACCCATTAAAACAACCTAAAATTACACATTAAAACATACAAAAACTCAACTAATTAAGTAACATTTTTACTAATCTCTATTATATTCATAATTACTCATTAAATCAACCTCAAAATAACCCATTAAAACATACAAATTTTTCAACTAAGGAACAAGGTAATGCAAAATTAATCTATTGTATAATATGTATTCAAAATTTTCTTAACAATAATTGTTCAAAATGCTTGTTACCATCATATAGACTTCCCACATTGAATAACACACAAGTAGAGCAAATCTATTCAAGTTACAATGTAGCACAATTTTAATCTAAAATAAGATGAACCCATTAATTTTCTTCGCATTTCATATACAATCTAAGCAGATAGATAACAAATCTACCAATTTGCTCTACTTGAAAAGATGAACTTACCCTAAATTAGTTGGAGGTGGAAGAAGCTAAGGGGATGAGAGAATGAGGAAGACCCTCGCTGGTGGAGGTCGACAGGAGGTGGAGGCGGTGCGCGCTGGTGGAGGTGGAGGCGGTGCGCGCTGGTGGAGGTGGAGGCGGTGCGCGCTGCTGCTGTTGTTATTTGTTTCGAACAGAGAAGGGCGGTGGAGGCCGGCCGTGAAAGACAGAGAAGGGCAGGGCAGGGAGAATGGAGGTGGAGGTGGAGGCGGTGCGCGCTGGTGAAGGTGGCGGCTGTGGTGGAGGGAAAAGGTGGAGGCACTTCAAATACTCTGAAAGAGAACGAAAGAAGGGATGAACGAATGAAGGGAAGGAAAGAGAAAGAGAGGAAGAAAAGAGAAAAAGACGCGGCATTTTTTTTTTGAATTTGGCACCGGTTTGAATGGCACCGGTTTGAATGGCACCGGTTCAAACCGGTGCCTTTTTTATTTTTGGCACCAGTTCAGGCTGAACAGGTGCCTTTTCTCTTTTGGTAAAATCCCGCCCAATTCTAGACCGGTTTTGGGCACCGGTTTAGCTTGAACCGGTGCCATATGGGGGGTGCCTAATGCTTTTTTTCTACTAGTGCATATGGGTTTCAGAAAAGTGAGAAAAACTCAATCAGGAAGTAGGATCGAGCAAACAGTGCTAAAAACTGGTCAAAATTAGAACGCATATTTCTGGCTCGGTATTGGAAGAACTTGGCGCCAGAAAACAGAGGCCGGCGCCACAATTTGGCTTTAACGCTTGGCGACAGAAGCTGTCGCCTGGCGCTAAAGTCAAATAAGTGGCGCTAGACTTTGTTTCCTGACGCTAGTTCCTACATGCCTCAGCAGCTTTCTGTGCTCGATAAAATTTTCCAGTTTCGCGCAACGTTATTTCGGTCCTAGTTGTGAAAGATATTCCTCAAATTTCCTACGTGTAAAAATCCTATGTTTTTAACTCATCACGGATGGTCTTTCCAATGAGATCTTTTTTTTATGCATATGACAATAATGTTAGTCAATATTACGCACATGAAATACTTAGAACTTTTCGAGTCTCATCCGCTCATTCTAAATCATTGCCGAAATAAATTTCAGGAATTAAAATAGAAATCCTCCCTAGTGGAGTCGCCAAAAAGTGTAGGGAATATTTCAAGCATTACCCCAAACTTGAACCCCACTGTGATCATACACTACAGTACGGTGGCGTCCAAAGGGAAGGAAGCTAGAGCAAAAGAGTCTCCAACAAGTTTTAGGAACTTGTAAACCGTTCATAGGGTGAAGGTTACACCCCTTAACGATCCAGGAGATCGTCAACTCCAATAGATCTAGAACCATGACTGGTAGTTTGGGGATAAAGGTACAAATCCAACCTAAAAGAGATTGAACCTACCCTAATAATAGGCCTATACTTTATTCTTCTCGTATTCATGTGCGCTTTCTGACTAACATTCAATCAATAGGATTACCCTAAACTTGTTTAATTTGTGTTGGTTGAATATTAATGTACAAACAAAACTATTATTGATGATCACTTGAATTATAATCAAATTAACTCTAAACAAGATTATTAATTATCTTATTAAGCATGATTACAAGTACAAATTCCCTTTAAACATGCATAAAAGGTGTGATCAAACAATAACAATAAATATCAAGCAAATAATAATAATCATAATTAAAATAATCATGTTAAAGCATAATATTAATAGCAAGATCATAGGCATGATACTAACAAGATTAATAACAAACTCTAGCATGTCACTAAACATAAAAAATCAAAGCTTTAACCCTAACATGATACTAACATGAATATTAGGAAAGAAATAGGAAGCATCATACTTTTAATCATACTTGATATTAGGAAAATTTAGTTGTTACCCTAAACATGATACTAGGAAGATCAAAACACCCTAACATGACATAAGGAATCATAATAACAACCTAAACATGATTTCTATATCATAATATCAATAAATCAATTAAAGCACTTACTTGGATGTCTCGTACCTCTTTCTAATAACAAAATACGTGCGTTAGTAACTTCAAGGAAAATAATAAACAAACAATTAAATTAAATAATTGAAGTAGATATTTGGGACCAAACTCTAGAAATTAAAACCTTTCACATCTAGGGCGAAGGCAACTTCGAATTATGCTAGGTGTGTCTAGTGCTAATGAATGCGGAGTTTTGTATACAAAAGGGTTGGTTTAGAAAAGAGAGAGTACAAGCTTTAGCTTAGAGAGAGAATTAGAAAAGTTGTTGATGGAAATTGATGATTGAAAAAGGGGAGATATGACCTATATTTATAGAGAAAAATGAGGGTCGAAGAATAAGAAGAGAATCCGAATTCGAATCGAAATAGAACTCGATGGACAACAATTTTTACAGATTTTGTTTTTCTCATATCTTTTGATCTATGTGTCCAAATAAGGCATATAATATGTCGTTGGAAATATCTTGAAGTCTACTTTCCAACCCAATTAGAATCAGATTAAAATATTATGTAGATAAAAAAAATATGGCCGAAATAGTAGGACGGTGTCAGTTTTGGATAGACTTTTGTATCTCATTCATATCTTTTTTGTTATAGCTCGGATTTAATATTATAATATATCATTGAAAAGATAATTTCAAGATCTATCCAACGATATAAAATTGGAAAATCCAAGTTAATCAAATTGATAAACCTTCAAAACAAATCAAAGGGGTATCATCGTCTTTTCGCATACACATTCAGCACCCAGCAATATATTATGTGGACATCACGTAGTGACTAGATAAACGGAGAAAGGTAATTGTAATAAACGTCGTAACTAAGTAGATAAACGGAGAAAAAGGACGGTAGTAAACGTTAGGGTTTGATTCAAAAATTTTCAATTGGAGAAAATTTCCAGAAACAAAGGAACACTAAAATTTTCGTGGGCGGCGAGAGGCAAGGAATTGAGGCGTTTATTGGCTGTTGAGTGCGAGTTAAAGAGTTGTTTCTTGTTGTGTGCTACTGAAGTCATGTTTGAGATCTCTACTGTTAAGAGAAAGAGGTGTTCCGACGCCACAAGCGTGTTTGAAGAATTCAGAGGCACGGATGAATCGGTAAGTTTGTTGGTAAGAGGTTTTTAAATGAATTATGAGTAGTAATTTAATCTGACTATGTGAATTGAAAATTGAATCGCAATATTTGAAAAATGTAGTTCCCTAGTGCGGCGAATTCCCCTATTAATTATGATTGGTTTAATTGTTATTGTTAATTGCATGGACTTCTGAATGTGTAAATCAAATATCGGTGTTTTGAATTGCCAATATTGTTAAGATTGAGCGATTTTGCTGTTGAATTGTTTATTTTAATAACTAGTTTCGTGGTTATGAATGATGGTTAGTAGTTCAAATAATGTTTTTGTAAGATGTGCATGCCACTATTAATCAGAATTATGTACTCGGAAATTCAGTTCCCAAAAGGATGTAATGCCGAAATCTATAATTTATGTTCTATCATTTCAATTTCACCAAGTGTTTGGGAAAAACCTTCAATTATAATTCAAGAATTATTTATATGTATCGTATGAAATTGATTGGGACACGGAATCTGGGACAATTCCAGATTTTGAAAGGTTGCCCAAACAAACCATACTGGTATTGCAATTGTAGTGTTACAAGTAGTTGTGTTCCCATCTGTGGTATATTTTGTTGTAATGATAGTGTGTTTTTGCTGGTGTTTTCTGTTGACATTGGTCAGAAGTTACTTCCATTACATCCTGCCTTGTTCAAGGTAAAAACATGGTGTGTAGGATGGGTTGTAGTCTTGTAGTTGTTTTTATAGTCAGAATTCCCTAAATGGTACTGATATTTTTGGTAATGATTTTTAGGACAATTATTTAAGTGTGGGTGGAATTGTGAAAGCTAAAGGTGAAGTACTTAGGAAACATTCTGCTTGTAGTCGTAGGGTGAGTTTTTAATGGTTTTACTATCCACCATGATTAGGGTGAGCAATTGTTAGTTTTTATTTAAAGAGTACTTATAATTTCTTTTATTGTAGCCACCAAATATGAATTGTCGTATAGAGTCATTTGGGCGTATTTGTCAAAATATTGATGATCGGAGGACAAAGTGGGTATATGAAATGGGATTTGGGGGACTACTCCACTTTGCTTGTGGTATACATTTACCACGGCAGTTATCATATTGGCTTATGACTAGGGTTGATCCAATTAATAAAGGATTCATTTCTCCCGAAGGTCGGGAGTATCGGTTGTCAAAGAATCAGATTAGATGGATTCTAGGTATCCCAAGTGGGTCGAAGCCCGTCCCTTGTTTGAAAACTATGAAAGATGAAGTTCGCGGGAAGGCACAACAAATTTTGTTGAAATATGGGAAAACATGGGAGACTAAATCATGTAGAGAACGTGGTCTGGTTTATACATCGGTTGGCATTCCTGTGACTTCTGCGATGAAGGAGAGACTTGAAGGGAATTTTGAGGCCAATGAGGATGAAGAATTCATATCATTATTCTTGATTATTGCATTACAAATGGTTTTGTGTCCCACCCAATCACCACGATTAGCATCTGACTTGCTACCAACGCTTGGCTGTGTAATGGATACATGTGATTTTGATTGATGTGACCTAGTGTTGTCCAAACTAATGGATAGTGTATATAACTTTGGTCGTCGATTTTATGCGAATGGCTTTGCTGGGGGTTGCGGGGGATGTGCAATGTTTTTAGTGGTAAGTGTGCATGTAATTATTTAACAAATGTTTGCATTGACTGTATTTACCTATGTGTCAATAACAATAGATATCAATCACTATTAAAGTTTAACAATTATTGTAATAAGTGCAGATATATTACTTGGACCGATTGAATAGAATTTCCCATAGAGTGGGGTGCGTTTCCGCGTATTAAGGTCTGGAGTATGAAGATGATTCGGAAGGCTGGTAAGTCGGATAGGGTGCCAACAGGGGACTTCAATTAAGGTGTAAAGTTGTTTTGAAGTGACTATTGGGTAAAACCCACCATGCAAATTTTATTTTTAGCAGAAAAAGTTCTTTTGTCATTTTTTATATTTTGTATGCAGTATACTTTGACAAAATACCCCTTACATTGGACGTGGCGCTTAAAATAATGTTGTTGAAAAATTTCCCGATTTATTGATAAATTATCATCATTTGCATCAAAATTGTAATATTGGCATAAAATTGTACTCGATCTAGTAGTTAATATTATTGTAAATTGAAAAAATTATTACAAAAAAAATTGAAGTTTATCTACTCTCGTTACCGACAACTACACAAACTCTTAAAAAAAGGTCCGGATTCCAACAAGTATGTATATGCATACGATTCACTTTAAGATCCTACACATACTTGAATACTTCTAGTGACACGTTTTATTAAACGAAGTAACTTAGTTTTGCGGAACCCTTGCCTAAATAGCTACTTTAGACAAAATTTTTACCTAAATGGCTATTTTCAAAATGAAATTCCCAAAGTAGCTACAACTTATTGTTTTGAGGAAAAAAACTAGCTATTACATTGACTAAATAATACATTACCGTTTAATCATCATTTACAAATTTTTTAAATATGTGTTTTACCAAATGGATTTTTTATTATTTATAATTAAACCTAGCTACATTTTGTTGCACGTAAGGGTGTTTGATGAAATACCCAAATGAAGTTCAATACATTGATAAACTACAATCTGTTGCCATATTGGTAAATATTTTTGTTAAACTATCCACTTTCCTCTTATTTTATGTGACAATAAACTTGAATTACACTCATGTTATGCTTAAAATACGCCAAGTAAGCATTGACTCCTCTTTCTTGTTATGAACTTATGAGTCCTTACCAAGACTATTGTTTTTATTCTCTTACAAGCACAACATCAATTAACTCTAACTCCATTTTACTTGCTATTTCCTTTTAATTTTAGTTCTCTATTTGTTCTATTTTTCCATTATGGACGTATGGTATATAATATAGGCACATTGCCATTGTAAATTTGTTATTTGCTTCTTATTCAATCTTTTGTTTCTTTTCTTACCATTGGACCTTTTTACTTTTCCATTCCTAGCACAACATCAATTAACTCTAACTCCATTTTACTTGCTATTTCCTTTTAATTTTACTTCTCTATTTGTTCTATTTTGCCATTATGGACGTATGGTATATAATATAGTCACATTGCCATTGTAAATTTGTGATTTGCTTCTTATTCAATCTTTTGTTTCTTTTCTTATCATTGGACCTTTTTTTTTTCCATTCCTTTTCTCATATGTGTTGGTAGAAAGCGGTAGATAGAGAAGGAGTGTATAAATTTTTATACCATGAATGATGATGGTCTTAATGTATTACTATCAATGCTAGGCATGCCCTAACACTTTTACAAGTCTTGGTCTACCAATAACAAAAATCGTGTAATGTTGGTCAACATTTTCCTTGTGTTCAAATAAGTGTTATTTAATAAGTGTTACGCATCTTTTTTGGGATAATGACTTAAAATTAAATTATTAATATATGTCTCCCCTCTCATAATAGGAACTAGGCAAAGTAACATTTAGGCATTAATGCCTCTAAGTTCATATTCTAGTACTTGGTCTACCTTACCACTTATTAATTATGTTTCAAATAAGAATGCAGTCGGAAATCCAAGTTGTTTTGCAACCATATGACAATGGGATAGGAAAAATCAGAATTACGTCCGGTTCTCATTTACTTAACTCAGCTGAACTACCCTGAAATGAACAGAATTTATTACTGATGAACTTAAGTTTCCTTGAACTTATTACAGATAAACTCAAGTGAATTGAATTGAATAATGTATAATAGAAAGATATTAGGAGATGAACTAAATTGATTAGGGGTGCATTGAACTAAATAACCAAAAAATAAACATATGGCTTGTAGGGCTGTACAGAGTGCAGTTTAGACCGCACCAAACTGCATACCAAACCGCAAAATTAGTTGTTAGCTTCACAAATGGGGAGGAGTTTTTGCATAATGACCAAACCGTGATATGAGGTTTGGTGAGGTTTCTGAAATTATTGAGACCAAACCGCACTTCATTGAGGTGTGTGATTTTTACCCTATGTTTTCATCAAGATTATTTAAAAGCACTAAAATGTAGTAGGCAATTTTTTTACTAATACTTAATTAATGGTTTATAAAAAAAAGTATAAATTTTTTTATTTAATAATTAAAGTATATAATTAATATTTTTTTTAAAAAAAGAATAATTATAATTATAATTAAATATGGTTAAACCACAATCCGCACTGCACCAAACTTCATCTAATTTTGCAATTTGGTGCGGTTTTTAATTGGTAGAGCGATATGATGGGGTTTCAAAAATACGTGGTTCAACATTTGTTTCTGATTCATCTTTCATTTACCAGCTTCACAACTATGTGTTTTGAAATTAGGAAATTTCCCTCTAAAATATAAAATAATTAAAATGATTATATGCATAATGTATGGTAGTAGTTGAATGGTAGGACCATTTTGCTTAATTGGGATGCACCGCCAATCTACCAATTTTTTTTTTCTATATAAGGAGGATTTTTTTGCTCATGAAACTCACTCCTTTCCCAAACCCCTCCGTTTAGAATAATCAATGGCTAGAAGGTGTACAACCAGTTTAGGAACCCATGGTCTTATGTTCTTCACCCCTCCTTCTGGTTCTGAGCTAGAAATGGACTTCACCTTAGTTAAATATTTGTACAAACCTCATGGGTGGGTTGCCTCTATTGTATTAGCTCCTGAGACCGTAGAGGTTCTTATCCTTAATCCTTCTCATCCGGATCATAACACCCTTAACGACCTTAAGATGCAGGAAGCTTGGGGGGATAGTGTGTCAACCCCCGCACATCTACCTAGCATCGTTGACATTTATCCAATTAGGTATGAGTTTGAAATATTTCTGAAATGGTGCCTACAATTAGGGCCTTTAGGGACCTTTGAACCACCTATAATACGGCCTTCCCTTCACGTTCTTGATCCGAAACCTGTTACAGATTTAGATGCCCCTATTTGGCAGCTTGATAATCTCCCCGTTCGCTTATGCATTGGTACTTACACCGATGCACTCTAGCTTTTCAAAGCCCCTTCTTACCCCCATGTCCTTCACTTATGGGTATCATTTCGTAATGAGACTGATTTGCTACTTAGGTAACATAAAGTCGATTTTACAGTCTTTACACAGCATGGTGCCCCATATGCTGTCCGTCATCCTTGTGTGTCCTTGCCAGAGGGCACCATAGTGGTATGTTGGAATGTGTGTGGACTAGCTAGACCTTCTTTTATGGACCACTTTCGTCAACTGTACGATTGTTACAAGCCTGGTATTGTAGTTCTGGTGGAGACTAGGCTTAGCTTTGAGAATACTGTTATAATGGTTAGGAGACTACCAGGTTCATACCGCTTTGCTTTTAGTTGCCCAAAAGGGTTATGTGGGGGTGCTGTTGTGCTTTGGTGCAAGGATAGAATTTCCGTGGATCAAAGGCGGACTTACACTGATTTTGTTAAGTTTCATATGTACTTCCAGGTACGTAACTTAGATTTCGAAGTTGTTGTCCTTTTTTTTAAAATTCAAATAGGTGATAATACTATATAATTGGTTTTATAGGATTATATTTAAGTTATCAATCTTATCATTGGTTAAATTTAAACTAAATATATTTTATTTTTTGTTTTCACTAACAATTGTATTTTTTTTACTGTAGGGACCTATTGAAACTCGGAAACGGTTGTTCGAGAATTGACTTTTCTCATTATGACCATGGGTTTTTTTACCATTTGTTTTCGAATATGCTAAGTTGTTCCTTAAGAACCGTAGTTTGTTAAGTTTAATTTTATGGTTAATGTAATGTATTTCTTTTATGTAATGGTGTTTGATTTATAAAATTGTCGTCTCTCTAGATTGATTATATCCACTAAATACACAGGTTTGGCATAATTAAATACGCTTTATAATAAATACTTACTCACGATTGCTATATCATAGTGAAAATTTCCGTAACTAATAACAACCACGATTCTAAAAACTTTAGGTAGACAAACACAAGGATAACTAATACAACATCGAGAGTAGTAATTAGCTAAGCTGTAGATTTCTAGAAAATTAATTAATTAAATCCTTTTACGCTTTGACCCATACAAACATTAAACCCCAAATCCAGGTTAGGAGCACAAGAACGAGCAGCATATGTGTTCTGGCACTAATTGTGTTGATTCGATTTTCAATTGCATGTGTAGCTTTTTCGCTTTGGTCCACATACATCTTCAATTCTGCCACATCTTGAGCCAACTGTATATTAATCCTTTTGTATTTTGCCAATTTAAGTTGCATAGTATCCATCATGGAATCCATATCTCCAAATTGTTTTCCTTCATCCTCTAGCCATGCAAAGAATTTGCAGTCCTTAGTTTCATCCTGTTGAATATTGTGTAAAAAAAAAAACAATTACATATTTTAAGCACTTTGATTTTTAAGAGAAGAATTGATACATATATCTAAGGTACGACTCTAACCTGCCAATATGGGTAACCGTGGAACTTCTTTCCTGCGTTTGGACCTTTTTTGGCCTTTGAAATCTTAGCAGGTATACCATGGTCACATGTTACTTGTTTGAAACTAGATGAATCTGTCTTAGACATGGAACTCATTTCAATGTTGAATTGAACATGTCAAAGCTGGCCTTGTTTAGGAACACAAGGGGACGAGTCATGCTAGGGTTATATAGTGGATGGACCCTTAGTGTTTTCAATAACTTCCACGACACTCTTCTTTAATAATTTTTGGTTTTACCTTTTAAAATTAGAGAAATTATCAAATACAATATAAAGTTTGAGTAATCCGCCAAATCCAAGTCAAACTTTTAATTACTTTTGAATAATACTATATTTTTAGGCCTATTCGCTATAAGCAAGTTATAACCGATTAGTTATCTCATGAATAACTTATATGGAACACGTGAAATTGCACTATTTTCTTACAACTATTAAACAACTTTATTATATATAATAAAAAAATAACCGGTTACATAAGTTGTAGGTAAAATAAATTGTTTAAAGTAAATATATCTTAAAAATTGTATTATTTTGAAATAATTTAAATTTGACTTGTTTTAAACGGATCCCTCATGTAGACACCCATTTGTGTCTCCCCAAAACCAAACCCGGTGATGAGTACCTTTCACGTCGAATCATAATCGAATGAAGTGAAAGTGTGGAAAGTCTAGTGTTTGCGGATGGTTTTAATTTCTTTTCTTTTCTCTCTGTTTTTGAAAATCTATTTTAAGAAAAACAGCCAATCCAGTTTGGTTGGTCCATAATATGGGTCCAATAGTAGTGTAGTTGGATAGGGCTTGAAAATAGCTTTCCAACGATATATTATAAGCCCAGTTCCGATGAATATTGAGGAAGTTATGGCCAAATTACTAAACTGGGCCTGGTTTGAGCCTTATATGCGGCTCAATGATCTAGGGGATGGTCTAATATGGATTTATCATTCCTAATGCAATTAGAAATGGTTTTAGTCTTCTAGATTCTTCTAGAAGGTTCTTTTCATCCCTAATTCAATTAGCATTGATAAATTGACTTTTTAGAGTTTTAATCAGAATAAAAGAGTGTTTTTTGAGGAAAATACGATTTTATCCTCCTGTACGGTTAATTTCTATCTGATTTTAGAAAACGCGTCAAAAATTTAATTAGCGCCTAACGCCAGCATTAGCGCCTGGCGCTAGCATTAGCATCTGGCGCTAATGTCAGCTTCTGGCGCTAACTCTGTTTTTCCACGTCAGAACTCTGGTTCGATTTTCTATCTTTTTGGCTGATTTTCTCTATAAATAGCCTCCTAAAAACTCCGTTTTCAATCATCTATAATAATCAACTCTCTTCAAGAATTTCTTGATTCTCTCTCCCTCTTTCTAAACTAACCCTTTTACAAACACAATTCCTCATACATTAGCACTAGACATACCTAGCCAAGTTCGAAGTTGCCTTCACACTAGACTTGAAAGGTTTGATTTATGAGGGTTTGGTCCTAAATCTAGTCTAAACTTTCTTTGAATCTCTCTTTCAATTATTTAATTTGATTATTGTTTGATTATTATTTCCCTTGAAGTTACTAACGCGTGTATTTTGTTATTAGAAAGACGTACGAGGCATCCAAGTAAGTGCTTTAATTGATTTTATTGATATTATGATATAGTAATCATGTCTAGATTCTTATTATGATTCCTAGCGTCATGTTAGGGTGTTTTGATCTTCCTAGTATCATGTTTAGGGTAACAACTATAATTTCTAATATCAAATATGACAATTGTGATTCCTGCGATGCTTCTTATGTTTCTTTCTAATATTCATGTTAGTATCATGTTAGGGATATATATTTGATCTTTATTGTTTAGTGACATGCTAGGGTTTGTTATTAATCTTGTTAGTATCATGCCTAGGATCTTGCTATTATTATGCTTTATCATGATTATGATTATTTTTATGATTTGTGATTATAATTGTTATGATTATTATTTTAATTATGATTATGATTATGATAATTATTATTTTATTATGATTTATTATGTTGTTTGATGCTTTTATATTGTTATTGCTTGGTCACGCCTTTTATGCATGTTCAAAGGGAATTTGTACTTGTAATCACGCTTAATAAGATAATTAATAATCTTGTTTAGGGTTAATTTGATTATAATTCAAGTGATCGCCAATAATAGATTTATTTGTGCATTAATATTCAACCAACATAGATAAACAGGTTTAGGGGTAATCTTATTGATTGCATGTTAGTCAGAAATCGCACATGAAGACGATCAGAATAAAGTAGAGGCCTATTATTAGGGCAGGTTCAATCTCTTTTAGGTTGGATTTGTACCTTCATCCCCGAACTACCAGTCATGGTTCCAGACCTATTGGAGTTAACGATCTCTTGGATCATTAAGGGGTGTAACCTTCACCTCGTGAACGGTTTACAAGTTCCTAAAACTTGTTGGCGACTCTTTTTCTCTATCTTCTTTCCGTTTGGATGCCACCGTACTTTAGTGTATGACCACAGTGGGGTTTAAGCTTGGGATAATACTTAAAATATTCCCTACAGTTTTTAGCGACTCCGTTGGGGAGGATTTCTATTTTAATTCCTAAAATTTATTTCGGCAATGATTTAGAATGAGTGGATGAGACTCGAAAAGTTCTAAGTATTTCATGTGCGTAAATTTGATTAACATTATTGTCATATGCATAAAAAAGATCTCATTGGAAAGACCATCCGTAATGACTTAAAACATAGGATTTTTACACGAAGGAAATTTGAGGAATATCTTTCACAACTAGGACCGAAATAATGCTGCGCGAAACTGGAAAATTTTATCGAGCATAGAAAGCTGCTGAGGCATCTAGGAACTAGCGTCAGGAAACAAAGTCTAGCGCCACTTATTTGACTTTAGCGCCAGGCGACAGCTTCTGTCGCCAGGCGCTAAAGCCAAATTGTGGCGCCGGCCTCTGTTTGCTGGCGCCAAGTTCTTCCAATACCGAGCCAGAAATATGCGCTCTAATTTCGACCAGTTTTTAGCACTGTTTGCTAGATCCTACTTCCTCATTGAGTTTTTCTCACTTTTCTGAAACCCATATGTGTTCTACATATGGACATAACCCTCCAGGAATTCATGCTCCATCTACCCGATTGAACGCTCTGTGCAACAAAGGGTACATCCAAGAATTTGAATTCACCAAACCATGGAAGCGAGTTTTTCTTAACTCGCGGTGTCCCATCCACTCGCGCCAACCCTTCACGGTTAGGCTTCCACGCGGTGCATCCGGACAATTAACCATGGACCCTCTTTGACTAACCCATATCCCGAACTTTAGAGAACTAGAGCCATGGTTAGGTTGCAAACTCATTGCATCATGTTGTGACTAGGGGTATTCAAAAAAACCCGACCCGATTGTCCCTACCCGATTTCCCGATGACCCGATAAATACCCGATGGGAAATTTGGGGAAAAAAACTATTTTTTCGGGACGGGTACCCGACCCGGGAAAATTGCTTGTTATCCCGGTCGGGACATGGGCTGCCCTATATGTTAGACGGGTACCCGCAGACCTGGTAAGTTATTTTTTTTTTAAAGATATATACAACTTTGCTAGGGTTTTTTTCATTTCACAGCAGCCACCTTCTTCTCTCTCCTTCATCTCCCCCTATCTCTCTCCTCCATCTTCTATGTCCATTTCTCTCCCTTCGTCCCTTTCCTCCGTCTCCGTCTTCGTCTCCTTCGTCGTCTCCCTTCATCTCTACCCTGTCCGGGTGTCCCTCTCCTTCATGTCTCTGTTTTTTTTCGTTCCCATCTTTCTCTCTCCGTCACGCTCTCTTCGTCCAGCAATCCGAAGCAACAACAACCCCAACAAAGGATCTTCGTCCAGCAACAACAAAGCAACAACAATTCTTAGCAAATTGAAGCAACATTGTGGTAGGTGCGGTGGTGTGCTTACTTCGATAAGGTGGCTGGCCATGACTTCTCATGCTCAGATCTACAAGATTACAAGTTTCCAATATATTAATGGAGTATACTTGTTAATTAGGGATGAATATGTTTACCCAATTTAATCTGGGTTTTAGTGTTTTACAATTCAATTAGTAGTGAATTAATTTTTATTGTGTTTGGATTTGTATATTCAATTATTCATCAATAGATTTGATATTGTTGGGGTTAAATCAAAGTTTTTTTTTTTTTTTTTTTTTTTTTTACTTTTTATAATATGTTAATACAATTATTTGATTACTGAATTAAGGATAAAGATTATTATTGTATTAGATATGTTTTGCTACTAGATTATTTTAATTTCATGACATTTTTATCAAAAATAAAATAAAATAAAAAGAGATCCGGGTACCCAATGTCCCGACCCGAATAATTCGGGTATACAGAACCCGGGTACCCGAAATATTCGGGTCGGGACATGGGACAAATTTTCAAGTACCCGAAACTCCGGGTACCCGGGTTTTCGAGTACCCGAAAACCCGGGTACCCGGATTTGAACAACCCTAGTTGTGACTACTTGACTACTTGTGCATCTCTTACTTGTGCATACTTATTATGTGACTAAACTAACCGTTTGG
The DNA here is from genome assembly GCF_001683475.1 of Chenopodium quinoa. NCBI lineage: Eukaryota > Viridiplantae > Streptophyta > Magnoliopsida > Caryophyllales > Amaranthaceae > Chenopodium > Chenopodium quinoa. The sequence goes on from NW_018744745.1 coordinate 2,156,395, forward strand.
TTTGACTTGTGTTTGTAAATAAGTCTTAATAAACTAATTAATGACTAATGGAATTTTCTTAATTAATTAATTAATAAATTAATTTGAGCTAATAAATATACCTAAAATCGAGTCATAGTTCCTTTAAGTCAACCCGGATTTTTATTCCCGTATACTGCACAAACGTCAAATAGTTTTGGTCATAGACGGAGTTATAGAAAGAACTACGAGTCGTAGAACATATGGATCTGTAGCCCCGAGTTTTATCTTTAATTTGGCGTTGGTTTCATCTCAATAAGAGTCACAGATCAAAAGTTATGACTAAAATACCACAGTTTATCCAGTTTAATGCATATACGTGAGGTCTTAGCTTAGTCTTTATTCGAGTCTAGTCACATAGTCTAGCCACATGGTCATGACACGAGTCTTAACATGTCACCTATACTCACTAGTCCTAGCACAAACTTTATATATATGTACACCATGACCATGTTTTAGGTTCATGCATGACCACTCACTAGATCTATTCCTAATTTTTCATGTCACTCCATCTACATGCTTTCTCCATATCACACCCTTCATTCTTCCTAACTTCTTCCATCTATGCATGTTGAATAGAGTTGATTCAAATAATTAACAAGGAATATCCCTAATTTTCCTTTTCCACAGTACTTGGTCGAGGAGAGAAGGGAGATTAATCAAGGACAACCTCTTTATTCAAGTCTTACTTTTTGATTAACCGATTCATCAAAAGAGGAAAGCTAAACAGATAATGGCAACTCAAGAGGAAGTTAATGAACTAAGGAGTCAATTTACAGACGTGACTGAGGCGTTGAAGGCTTTAGCTCTCAAAATCAATGACCCTATGAAGCAACAACAAATGGAGCTCATGCAAGAGATCTTGAGCAAGCTATCTAGTGACTACAGATTCCAAGGCATTAGTTCACAAGGGGTCTCGCTGGACAAGGAACTTCTTCCGCATAAGTTCAATACCACTGACATCCCTAAATTCAAGGCAACAGATAATCCTTATCTTCACTTAAGAGCCTTTGAAACTATAATGAACATTAAGGGGATTGATAAGTAAGTCTTTCATTCCTTGTTTTCTTTATCACTTGAAACTGTTTGTCAACAATGGTTCTTTTCTCTTGACAAAGAGAAAACCTCTACTTGGGAATCGATATTAAACGTTTTAATTGATAGATACAAGTGTAACATTCAAGTCGAAACCGATTATAGACAACTAGAAATGCTAAGACAAAAAGAGAATGAAGGCTTTACTTCTTTCTTCAATAAGTGTAGGGAAACTTCTGCTAAGATGATTGAGGTGCCCTCCGAAAAAGAATCTGTGAGGATATTTATCAAGAATCTCCAAGAGAAGTATTCTAAGAATTTAAAATATCAACATAACTTGAATACTTTCAAAGCCGTTTATGACATCGGAATTGAAATCAAAGATGACCTCGCAAAACAAAAAGCTACTAACAATAGTAACCACAGTGGCTGGAAAGGAAAGAAGAACGACAATCTTTCTTCTTCCAAAAAGCCCACTCTAGTAATAATGTTAGTACCTTTGACCATAATGGTGTCTTATCCATGGAAAATCAAGGATATAAAAAGAAACCCAGGAGATAACTCACACCCATTGAAATGACCTACGATACTGCTTTCGACCGTCTTTACGATCGAGGATTAATTAAACCTATTGGCCCTACCGAGGATCCAACGCCAATAAATCGATCTTCGAGATGGAATCCCAACTCTTATTTCAAGTACCATCGAGGACGCGGTCATACTACTGATGAATGCTACAGGTTTCAAAATCTCATAGAAGCAAACAAGATCCCATTGCCTCTAGCTAGCGAGAAGACTGGGTGATGAAGCAAACAACACAAGACTAGAGGCGAGCTACAACGACAAGATTTCATGACCTCTTTTTTCTATATCTTTTTCATTTTTTTTCCTTTCCCCCAATAAGTCTAGCATAGGCACCTTTCTTTTCCCTTAGATTAATTTTGTAGATTCTTTCTTTTTCCTTTTAATAAAATGAGCATTTGTTTTCTTGCATATGATCATTTCATTACATTGCATTAAAAAAATAAATAAATCATTGTCAAGCTAAGCACAAGGTATACCAATTATTTGAGGCACCCCTTGTAGCCACATCATACTACCTTTCACCCTTCTAATTTACAATCCTTTCTTCATAAATCACTTTGAGCCTCGTCTAACGATAGACCTGTCATTTTTCAACCTATATCTACCTAACCTTGGGATGGGATAGTGTGTAACTTATGCAGTTTTCAATATCATAAAAAGCTTGAGTGACTTCAAAAGATTAAAATAGCAAAAAATAAGAAATAAATAAATAAATAAAAGTGTACAAAAGGGCAAGTGTTCTATGTCTTTGACATGAACATGTCTTTAATATGAACACGTCTCAGATTGCGTCTCTTATCGAGTGCTCGGTACTGTGCCTGAGATACACGAATGCCAAGTGAGTGATAGACTGCATGATCGAGATTGCCCACACTTATAAAAATAAAATAAATAAAGCAAAAAAAAAAAAAAAAAGAGAGAGCTAAACCTCAAGCATAAAAATAAAAATATTCCAAAAGCAAAGTTGCACACCTTGGGGGCTTATCTAGGGTCTTCAGCCTTTTGTCCCCTTCTTCTTCAAACTTTAGCCTAACCACGTTATAACCCTTAAAAAAACCTTTTTGAGGTATACATACACTTGTGCGAGGTTCGGCTAGAGCTACGTTCGGCCTGATTCCTAACGGATACGTAGGTAACCTCACATCGAAGTGCGGCCGTAATAAAAATGCATTCACATTCATATTCACATTCACACACCATGATCATATCAAGGGATCTCCAATGCTCATCCCTATCTACTTAGAGATAGATTTGGGGGCTTGATCCCTACATCATTAGCTTACCTAGCCTAAGAGTCACCATCATTTGACTCTTCTTGAAATAATATCTTTTTTTTCACACACTTAGCCCTTGCGGCCTAACTTTAGAATCACTTCACAAACATCACAGATATACATGACCAAATATACCTTCCATTAGGAACCCTTTGTCATGAAATCTTAACACAACTTTGAAGCATGCCTTGTCATATCAACATCAATCATCATTGCATCACAAAGTATGAAGTACTTAGCCTCGCGCCTAAGTTACCTAAATACTTTCATTATCGACTCAACAAATGAGATAGCCTAGGATGGATTAATCGTTGCACCTTGAGAGATAGTATCAAACAATATTTGATTAAGCTCATTCAACATGCACCTTCAAAAACTTCGCTTCTTTCTTTTTCGCGTTTTTCTTTCTGTGGAGAAAGTCGGTACCCTCCACAAAAATGACGAATTTTTTTTGTTTTTTTGCATTTTCGAGTCACACGATCACATTACTATGCACACACGAGTCATGTACACATTGAGTCATGTTGTGTTATCACATTGAGTCAACACTATGCACACACGGGTCATGAGTCACACGTGTCAATCCACCTCGAGTGAGTCATCATAGTGAGTCAAGTTTATACCTTGAGTCATGTCAAGTCAATTATTCAAGCATCACTAAGTCTTAGGTCAACCCTAAAGAAAGATAAGCAAAGTCCTATAGTCAAAGATATAATTGCAGGTGCATCCCAGCAAGCGAGGACATTCCCGGATTTTTTTTTTCCGAAAAATCCGCGAATATGATACAGGAGATTCCTCCCAGATAAGAGGAGTTACATTGATCAGTAAATTAGAGATGAAGAGCTTTAATTTACAAAATATTTGAGCGGATTTGGTTGAAATTAAATGACCAAGCTCAAAGTTCGGAGCAAAACCAAGTAACAGCGGCTGCAAGAGCAGAATAGAGAAGACCCGACTCCAGCGCCGCCAGACGACAAGGCTATCGCCTGGCGACAACGTCTGTCGTCTGATGACAAAGTTCAGCGCCTGGTGCTAGATCTCAGCGTCTGGTGACAGAACCAATTCTTGGCGCCAGCGATATTTCAGCAGCGATAAAGCTCGAAGCCTCTCAGAATGGCTATTTCGACCTCATACAACAATTTCGAGTTCCTTGATACGCCAGTTAGCCCCTATAAGCAAATTGACATGATTAGTAGTCGGCTCGATTACAATCGTAGTAAGTGATTGACCTGACAATAAATCGTCTCACTTAGCTTAAGCGCCTAAAACACTGGCTCATTACAAGCACCAACGTATCGGTTTAAAAACAAGCACTTAAACGACAATATTTCCAAATATGGATTGTCGCGCATTCTTCTTAAACGACAATTTTTCCAAAAATTGGATTGTCATCCCCAACTGACAATATTTCAAAAAATGGATTGTTACGCATCTTCTTCAACGACAATTTTTCCAAGATTGGATTGTCATCTCTGGCAAAGTTTCCAAGCGTGGATTGTCGTGCTCCTTCTTTGTTTGGAAAGTTTTTCCAAGTTCGGATTGTCATACATTCATGCATCTTTGGCAAGTTTTCCGAGATTGGATTGTCATACACCTAGTTCCCTATGGCAAAATTTCCCAAAGGATTGTTGTAGGTCTCTATTCATCATAAATTTTAGCAAAGGTTCCTCAACGTGGATTGTCATTCATTTCAATAAGTGGCAAATTTTCCCGAAGTGGATTGTCGGTCGACTCTTTTTGCAAATGTTCCAAGACGCGGATTGTCAATTGTGGCAATATTTTCCTAAAAGGATTGTCGCATAGCGTTGGCAAATTTCCAAGGTGGATTGCTTTCAAGAGTTATATTCCAAGATGTGGATTGTCGATCGTAGCAAAATTCTTATAACAGATTGTTACGAAGCATTGGCAACTTTTCCCTAAAATTGGATTTTGGCAAATTTTCCGAGGTACGAATTGTCGCTTCATCGTGGCAACATTTCCAAGGATGGATTGTTACGAAGCATTGACAACTTTCCCTAAATCGGATTGTCATACATCATACAAGAGTTGTGTTGGAAACTATTCCCAAAGAAAAGAGGATTGTCATCACCGCAAAAGGCACCGACATACTGGTTCATTCAACAAGGCACTGATATACTGGTTCATTCAGCAAAAGGCATCGACATACAAGTTCAAAAACAGAAAAAGTGCCGACGTACAGGCATAACAGAAGCAAAGTTCATGCAAACTTTTAAAGATCGACAAGCGTGGGTCTTCGGTAATTTTCTTTCGAATATTATCGCCACAAATGAGGATAGCTTCAAGCGAGGATATCTTCGGCAGCATTCCCTAACTTGCGGAGAGTTGTCACAAACAACTGAAGGTGATTTCAAGCGAAGTTATCTTCGATCGTGTTCCCTGGCTTGCGGAAGATGGTCACAAAGTGCTAGAAGGTCGTTTCAAGGCTAAACAATCTTCGACGGGGTTCTCTAGCTTGCAGAAGTCTATCATAGCGGAATTGGAGGAAGTTACAAGCGTAGCAGTCTTCAGGCGCCATTCTCTAGCTTGCAGGAGGTCGGCAAAAATACAAAAATACGGCAATACGGCAACAAATCAGTTACTTCAAGAGACGTGTGCTCGACGGTGCAAGATACGCGTTTCTTAACTCTTTTATCTGTTTAACTAACGCTAGTTTGCAGGTATCGGCGTTACAAGAATGATTTAGGATCTCCGAACGTTCTGAATCATTCTCCGTCCTTATCGATACATTGACTTTTGTTTTCGAAACTAGCGTTTCTCCAAACTCAGTCAAAGTGGGGGCTTCTGTAGACACCCATTTGTGTCTTCCCAAAACCAAACCCGGTGATGAGTACCTTTCACGTCAAATCATAATCGAATGAAGTGAAAGTGTGGAAAGTCTAGTGTTGCGGATAGTTTTAATTTCTTTTCTTTTCTCTCTGTTTTTGAAAATCTATTTTAAGAATAACAGCCAATCCAGTTTGGTTGGTCCATGATATGGGTCCAATATTAGTGTATTTGGATAGGGCTTGAAAATAGCTTTCCAACGATATATTATAAGCCCAATTCCGATGAATATTGAGGAAGTTATGGCCAAATTACTAAACTGGGCCTGGTTTGAGCCTTATATGCGGCCCAATGATCTAGGGGAGGGCCTAATATGGATTTATCATTCCTAATGCAATTAGAAATGGTTTTAGTGTTCTAGATTCTTCTAGAAGGTTCTTTTCATTCCTAATTCAATTAGCATTGATAAATTGACTTTTGGTGACTTTTTAGAGTTTTAATCAGAATAAAAGAGTTTTTTTTTTTAGGAAAATATGATTTTATCCTCCTGTACGGTTAATTTCTATCGGATTTTAGAAAACGCGTAAAAAATTTAATTAGCGCCTAACGCCAGCATTAGCGCCTGGCGCTAAGCTTGGCGCCTGGCGCTAGCATTAGCGTCTGGCGCTAGCATTAGCGTCTGGCGCTAATGTCAGCGTCTGGCGCTAACTCTGTTTTTCCACGACAGAACTCTGGTTCGATTTTCTTTCTTTTTGGCTGATTTTCTTTATAAATAGCCTCTTAAAAACTCCTTTTTCAATCATCTATAATAATCAACTGTCATCAAGAATTTTTTAATTCTCTCTCCCTCTTTCTAAGCCAACCCTTTTACAAACACAATTCCTCATACATTAGCCCTAGACATACCCAGCTAAGTTCGAAGTTGCCTTCACCCTAGACGTGAAAGGTTTGAACTCTGAGGGTTTAGTCCTAAATCTAGTCTAAACTTTCTTTGAATCTCACTTTCAATTATTTAATTTAATTATTGTTTAATTATTATTTTCCTTGAAGTTACTAACGCGTGTATTTTGTTATTAGAAAGCGGTACGAGGCATCCAAGTAAGTGCTTTAATTGATTTTATTATATAGAAATTATGTCTAGGTTATTATTATGATTCCTAGCGTCATGTTAGGGTGTTTTGATCTTCCTAGTATCATGTTTAGGGTAACAACTATAATTTCTAATATTAAATATGACAATTGTGATTCCTGCGATGCTTCTTATGTTTCTTCCTAATATTCATGTTAGTATTATGTTAGGGCTATATATTTGATCTTTATTGTTTAGTGACATGCTAGGGTTTGTTATTAATCTTGTTAGTATCATGCCTAGGATCTTGCTATTATTATGCTTTATCATGATTATGATTATTTTTATGATTTATGATCATAATTGTTATGATTATTATTTTAATTATGATTATGATTATGATAATTATTATTTTATTATGATTTATTATGTTGCTTGATGCTTTTATATTGTTATTGCTTGATCATGCCTTTTATGCATGTTTAAAGGGAATTTGTTCTTGTAATCAAGCTTAATAAGATAGTTAATAATCTTGTTTAGGTTTAATTTGATTATAATTCAAGTGATCGCCAATAATAGATTTATTTATGAATTAATATTCAACCAACATAGATTAAACAGATTTAGGTTAAACCTAATGATTGCATGTTATTCAGAAAGCGCACATGAATACGATCAGAATAAAGTATAGGCCTATTATTAGGGAAGATTCAATCTCTTTTAGGTTGGATTTGTACCTTCATCCCCGAACTACCAGTCATGGTTCCAGACCTATTGGAGTTGACGATCTCCTGGATCGTTAAGGGGTGTAACCTTCACCCTGTGAACGGTTTACAAGTTCCTAAAACTTGTTGGCGACTCTTTTGCTCTAGCTTCTTTACCTTTGGACGCCACCGTACTTTAGTGTATGATCACGGTGGGGTTAAAGCTTGGGATAATGCTTGAAATATTCCCTAAACCTCATAATTTATATTATGTTTGACAATTTATCCTTTAAAATTCAAAAACTTAAATTATCTCTTTTGGAGATTATGTGCCCTCCAAATATATCCTATCTTAAGCTAGTATATCTTACTAGACGTATATCACTTAAGCGGATAATATATATACTTTAGGAGGGATAAATAAGATGATATTTATCCCGTAAAGAGTTGGTTAAGCGTAAAATCTTAAATGATAAGTACTTCTAATATTAAAATTAAATTATCCATTATAGCTAGAAGTACAAAGTTAAAGAGAAATAACCCACAATATCATGAGTGTTTTCCATTAGAGTCATCATCCTAGACTCTGGGTTTGGGAATGTGACAATCATTGAAGACTCTGGTAGCCCTCTCGATACGGTTCGTAAGGCGATTATTACATCATGTTGAGCTATCGCCGTGAAGTTAAGTATCGTGACTTACACATCAAATTCCTATTATGTCCACTAATTCACCCACAGTGGACTTGTATTGTATTCGATTAGTTTTATGTGATATCTCTAATAATTACCTAAACTGTGTTGTACGGATATTTAGAATGTGCAACAAAGACATGACTATGAAAGTAATCCTAAGTCCAATTATAATCCGATATTCAGTAATATCAAATTAAGAATAATTTTAAGTTTAATACTCATTTCATCGCCGTGATTATTTCAAGTAGTAGTCTGATTTGTAAAATTTTATTTTTTATTAATTTTTAATTATCAGCCCTTTAGTTTTATCAGTATATTAGAACAATTTTTTTGCCTCTTTATGTAGTATTCCTTAACAAGTCTTAAATTTCAACCATCCTATCCCTCCAACCATATTCAGAGGCTGAGTAACTTTTTTATTTTTTTTAATAAACAATAAGAAAAAGTAACTACAATTTCTGAATAAGTTGAAAATTGGAAATTTTAATCACAGTTGAGACATTTCGTATTTAGCTTTATGTAATAAATGGTAATGTGATTTCACCACGTAAATTTTTTTACCAGAAATCGAGGATTTCCTAATTTTTCAACTAATACTAATTCGTGCAGGAGGGAGAGGCAGGAAATTATTAATCCAGCTAGCGATTTGACACCAATTCACACCTCAATTTCAAACAAATTTAACTTTAAATTAGCGTAAAATTCATACAATTGTGTCCGATAACACCATATAGTAACGGCAAATATACAACAAAATCTTAACAACGTCTGGGTCAAAATTTTTAACAACTTGTCCAAATTACTATAACTAGAATACTCAGAATCCACCTGTATCCCTGCTTAATTGGTTATAATTTTGCACAATTAATCTTAATTTAATTAATAACAAAATAATTGGAACTCAATTTTTTGAATTTAATTTTATTTTGAAGAAACTATTACGATTTTACTCCGTAATACATATGCACGTATATCTGGATTTAATTAATAACTAAATTTATGAAGTTATTTAGCTAAAACTGGATTCAAGACGCGTGTACATGTAGCGTTAAAAGACATACATTTCATCGGTTTTGATTAATAACACGTGGTATCTTACTGTTAGTCTCAACGACACTCTACCTTCCAAATAGGACTTTTGCAACAAATAAGTGACCCCCACTGTGAACTGTACATGATTTTGAAAGCCTTGCTCTGATTCCGGGCGTTTAAAGAGCATTTAGTATACTGTGTATTCCTTCGCGGACGGCTGTTGCAGACTGGCCATACTGATAAAGTTATACTGCAAAAATGAGAAGTTTCCATTTATTGTGGGAGACAAGGAAATCTATCCTTGAGTACTTACAAGTTATTCAGAATTATTTTACTTATGTAGCAAGTGCTTGGAAGGAAGATTTCGTTTCACTGTAATATAATAGTAAATCATAACATTGAAGGTAGTAAAATTAACCACTTAGTGTACATATCAGAGCAGGTAATTAAATGTGTTTGGGGTTTGTAACTAAGTACATTTACACACTTCTTGTCACCATATTATGTACTATATGGTTGGGTGAGTTTTATGTAGGGGAGTTAATGTTGTTATCCCTTCAAATGTAAAATATTTTGTGATCACAAAAATTATTAACTTTTTTCTACTACTCTGTTGCTAATTTTACTAAAGTATTTACCAATATTGTTAATTATAAATCATTATTCCCAAACTAGCTAATTTATGTAGTCGGAAGGAACTTTGCTATTATTTATATGTTTTTGAACTCGTTTAGTTCACTAACTGGTTAATTTATTTGGAAATTTTGTCCTGCTCCTATTTAAGGGAAAATACATAATAATTCTAATTCTTATAAATTTTTGCAATATGTATTTTATATTTTTGTTAAATTTTGGGTTTGATGAATTTGTTTGCAAAATACTAATGCAATATTTATAATTATCACATTAATTTGAACAATAACATTCAACAAAGTATGTTTGTTTGCAACAATTATCAATTTTAAAAAAATTTACAAAACATAAATAATCACTAAAAATTTAAACCCAAAAATCCATAAAAATAACCTATTTCTTAGCAAATAACGATAGAATAATATTGTTAAGGTATAAAGGCCAAATTTTCTACTGAACAAATAGGGATAAAAAGGCGTATTAGATTAAGGTAAAAACAATCAGGATGTAAACACCTAGAGTGGTACAATTATTATAAATAGAATCATTGTTTTTTCTTCCTGAAACAACAACATCAAAGCTTCTTCAAAAAGAGTGAACATAAGAGACCCAATTCAGCTACTAATTCAACCTAAAAGTCGTTCTTTATTTTTATACTTATACCTCAAAAACTACGTCATAATAAGTGACATATATACGTAATATATTTTATTTATTTATTTTGTTATATTTAATTTTATCTTAAGGAATTTATAAATAATTAAAAAACATAAATCAAATTAAACTACATTAATCAAGTAAACCAAATCGCCGATGGTATATCGGGAAAATTTGGAATCGAAATTTAAACGGATAGAAACCAGGGGTTGATGTTTACGAATTGAGAACTATAAATAAGGAACTACTTAAAATACACGTCTTATCTACTTACGCACGTCCTTAGTGAAGAGTGGATTAATTAAATAATCGTTAATGACATTTAATAACGTCCTTAATCATGTTTATAAATTTGTTGTGTGTGATCCCGAATGGATTAATTTAACACTTTATAACTGTAACTCAAGATTGTTAATTGACATTTAATAACACCCTACTCTTGTTACTATGTATTTTTTCCAACAAAAAAAAAAATAATGTCGATTACACAACAGAGTATTAAAAGAATTTCTTTTATTTTGTTTTTTAAAATTGTTTAAATGCTAATCCTATAATTCTATACGACCCAATCAAGACAATTATGTAAAAACTATATGAAACGACGACCTTTGTTCATTTTCTAGTGAATTAGTAGTGGAGTATGGCATCAGCGTCAAACGTTAAAGGTTGCAACCGTTTTTTTCGTCACTGTACAGTGCAACATTCTACTCAAATATAGTGCTTGTGGGTGAAAGCGAAACCCTTGTTAACGGCAGTTAAATACACACGTATAGTCAACTTCCTAGTGCTTATAGCCTTCCTACATTTTTTGCTATAAATAGCAGTAATTTGGGAGTGAGTTTTTCCACCAAACTCCATACACCATATTAAGTAATACAATTTCCTTTCTTGGTCGATCAAAATGTCAAGCCCTTTTCAAAGAAGGTCCGTTTCTGCTGAACCTCTAACTCTCAACCCTCTTCGGCGACGCTGAAATTCTTATCCTGGTGGTCGTGAAAGCCCACGGCGCCGTCTCCTAGACCGTAATTTTGTTGATTCCTATCATCGGAGTTTGGCTAGCCACATGGCTTCTGTTGGTCAAACTTCCGATCAGAGTGAGGACACTGTGTCCAACGTCGCAGCCACCGACGAAGGTGACGTTCAAGAGGTCCCTCCAGTGGTGGAGGAAGTCCCTGCTGCTGGTCGAGGTGCCTTTGTTCCTCCTGTTACTCTTAGTGCTGCCATCCATGCTGCTAGCCATGGTGCCCTCTCCCCCGTACGTACACATCAAATGCACGTGTCGGTCGCCTCTGCTCCGATGATGCTGGTTGAACCACAAGGTCACACTGGCGTCATCAGGCCTTTGGCAACTCTGATGCACATGTTTGCTCCTCCACCCTCTCAAGCCTTGCCGACGGTGGCATCCATGATTAACCTCGCCGCTATTCCACCGCATTTAGTCGGAGTACTTGTGTACACTGTTAGAATTCGCAGTGACAACCCTTCTGACTTGGGAGTTGTGTACAACATCAGGTATGACTAGAACCTTCACTCCATATACTGTGACTATGAAAGTAGGATTGATCGCCATCCTTATGAGATCCTCATTAAGAGGGTCACCGGTATCATTACTCCGTTCGACACTCCCTACAGTCTTGGATTACAGAACGGCGAAGTGCTTCTCGTGCGAGGATTGGTAATGTATTTTAAAAACCCTTTTACGTGCATGGTGTTTTGGGGTTTTTTTTAAAAATACCCAAATCACATGGTAATATATACTATGATCCGTATAAATGTAAATTATGTACATCCTGTGTTTATTTTTTTTTTGTTTCCAATTTAACGCAGAATCCGGAGATCAATGTCGACACGAACCTTAAGCAGTTCTTTGTTCGGGATCTAACCACTTGCCCGGTGATTCTCAAGATGGTTGATCATTTAGCCACCCCGCTTAGATGTGTGAAGGAAGAATGGGGGATTCGTAATGGGTATTCACCTTACAACATCATAATCATTCGTGAAAACAAGATTCTGACTTCATTCCACAACATTGGTGATGCCGGAATTAACAATGGTGATGTGATATTCTGCCTTCCAAGTATTCCTTAAGTGTTAGTGTTATGCGATGGTCAATGCTAGTAGTGTTGTTCTGTTTAGTTTGGTATTATATGCTTCTACTATGTTAACATGGTCCTTTTGGACGAGTACGTAGGTGTTTGAAGAACTAGTGTAAGTTTTAGCTTTATTATTATTAACAATAGTTGTTGTACGGAAATATTAAGGTGTTGTTTTCTGTATCGGTTTGTATGGCGTTGTAGCCTAAAGTCTAGCTTTTGAAACAATCTAATTAGTAGTAAGTATTGGACCATGTGGTTTTCTTATTATTATTGGTTGAGGTGTAAGTTGTATTGTAATGAATGACTTAAATTAATCGTTGAATAGGTGTAAGCAAATTAAAATTAATGGAGAAAAAGCACATAAAGTGCGTATTATTAGTAATCTTGTTGTTTTCACTCCCAAGTGAATTTAATTAATCTTTTTTATTTTAATGCAATTAATGTAAGTAGAATTTTTTTTTTTTTTACAAGTAACGGACCTTTAGTCCATATAAAATGGACCAGCAAGGAAGTCCATTAAAACAAGGGTACTTTAAGTAGACTTTTCCTAGTTTAAGGCATGTCATTAAGTTCAAAACTAAAATTGTCATTAATGTAATACCTATACTAAATAATGAACATGTAGATGTACAGAAAAGTGTTCAAGTATCAAGTTTTTTGGGCCATAGAAATAAAAGATTTGTAGAATTATCAAGAGATGAACACAGTATCTGGCAATGAAGAATTTACAACTAAAGGCAGTGTGATCGTTCAATTGGATCATAATGTAGATGATTAAGGCGTTCTGTCATAACAATTATCAAGAGATGAACACAACATTTGCCCATTTATAAACAGTCAAATAGCGAATATTAACTTTGGTGTATGTTTTTTTTTATTTATTTTATTTTAGTGTTTTTTTTTAAAAGGTTTTGACAGCTACCTCTCTTAACAATAGTTGCTTCTGTATGATAGGGCCAACAAATCATCTTACTTCTGTGATTGTGGCCCAAACAACCATCTGGGCTTAATTTTATTTTACAAAGACATATAACCGGCCTCTTTGGGCCTTGACCCAATGAAAATTGGGATAAAATGGAATCCAATAGCCTATTTTGCGCTTTGGAATTGATTGTCTTGCTACAAATTTGTTTGCTTGAACATAATACGCTGCAAGCAACATTGTTACAACTTAGCTAATATGAAATAGAAGTACTGGTAGATAAACAAAGCCGGGAATAGAAATTATAGATACGGTTACATCAACGACGCATGAGATACGAGTCACCCAACACACCTAGAAAAGTAAAAGACACAATGCCAACCTAGAAATACAAGAGCAAGAACACTTATGACATAAAACAAACGACATTTGAAAATTCAAACACACAACAGCAACGTAGAAGATGACTGAACCATCTCATCCTAAACACATTCCAAATTTTAGAACGACTCAGAGTTGTCGTTGGACCAGAACAATGTGTTCTGACTTAGGAAGTCATCATCACACATGCCATCCGTAAAGTGTTGTTGCTCAATATTTTCCATATCGTCAGCATCAATTTGTGTCACGTTCGGATTCCGAGTCACCTGTGAAATAAAATGTAAGACTCTCTACAAAATATGAACGTGTCCTACGCATGGCAAACACAAAAAATAGTGGGGAAGTATACTTACTGGAAGTTTAGAGGTACCTCCAGTTGAAGTATTTTAAGGGTTTTGCTTCTTGGAGTTTCGTTTCTGAGGGTTTTTGTACCCATTTTCAGCTTTGGACTTGTTCCTGCTCCCTTTGGGCCTCCCACGGGGTTTCTTCTTTATCACTGGGTCCATTGGAATTGTAAACTCTCCATGAGCTGCACCACTAGAGTACAATGGGTCTAGTGGAAGGGGGGGCATTTGACATGTTCACATCTGCTGTGTATGATTCTGCACCGGCTTCCTCAAGGCTCTTGCGCTTCCTCCCTCCCACTTCCTGACGCATGTTATTAATTTTATCCAGAACTAAGTTTACGATGTTATCACTTATAGTGACAGCCTCGTCGCAAAGGGATTCAAAGGCAACCATCAAACGGTTGTACCTGTGCACCTCGATGGTCTCAGATGGGTCATGATAGGCAACCTTTACACGGGTGTGTTTCCGAGCAATGTCCTTTCGCCAACGTCTAACAATGTACTTGTCTGGAATGTCAGCTACATGGTTTTGATCGAGTACCCGTATCATGTGCCTGCACATTATGCCATCCGTTTGGAATTTGCGACAATCACAGATAACATCTTTAGTGAGAGTGTTGAATGTTGCAGAGTAGAACCTCCGCTGATCTGTAAGCAACCCTTCGCTTGATCCTTTAGGGACAACCCAAACTCGATCCTCCAAAATATACTGAATAATAGTCTCCTCAGTAAACCTCTCTTCCACACAAATACAATACATCATTCGAGCACATTCCTTTTGAAGTTCTTGAAACTTAGCGTCAGTGTATAGTTTCTGAAATATTTTCTCAACCGCAAACCCACTAACCAATCTTCTCAAATACTTAGAGCAATTAGCATCTGAATATGCCTCATCTCTTGCTCGTTTCTGAAGCGCCTTCGAGTACTTAAGAGGAAACTTGAATAGCTTTGTGTTGCGGTTCACAAATCCATCAAAGAAGCTATGAATGCTCTATACTCGTTGTGTGGTCTTCATTCCCGCCCAGAAAAATTCCTTCATGAAGGCCGGAACCCACATGTGTCGTTCCTTAAACAGGCCACACAACCATTCATTTTTTTTCAAGTTTGTACTCTTCGATGAAGGAAAACCATCGACTTTCAAACTCCATGATAGTGAAACTCTCATACACAATTCTTTTTAACACACTTTTAAAGTCCTTGTACCTGTTATTCATGTGAAGTCCAATTAGTGTCATTGAAAATAATATGAATTGTATTGAATTGTAACATAATTTTACTCTAACCAATGTTAACACACGTACCTTTTACAACTCCCTAATATCTCCGGGATCTTCCGCATAATATGCCAAATGCACCATCGATGTCGCGTATTGGGCATGACCTCCTCAAGTGGCTTTCGCATTGCAGCAGCTTGGTCTGTCAATATTGCAAGCGATGCACGATTATTCATACTGCACAACCATTGCTTAAAAATCCACTGAAAAGTGTCACAATCTTCCCGTGACACAAGTGCACATCCCAAGAGTATGGACTGTCCGTGGTGGTTAACTCCTACAAAATTTGTAAATGGGAGCTCATATTCATTAGTTAGGTAGGTAGCATCAAAACACACCACATCTCCAAACTCCTCATATGCAACTCGACTACGACCATCAACCGAAAACACATCTTGCAACCATCCTTCATCATCAACGCGTTCAGCATGATAAAAATTGTTGCTTGTAGCATGCATGTGCTGGAAGTACGACATCATCGCAGCTGAATCCCCACCAATCATCTTTAAACGCCTAGCTTTGTACACTTCATGTTGTAAGTCTTTCACAGTAAATGGCATGTTCTCCAAATCTTTGCGCTCCAAGGCCATACATCCATGAATCTATGACACAGGGACTCCCTCTTCAAAAAATTCGAACAACCTCCTCTTAGCCCGGGATGTCCAATGCTTCATTCGGTACTCCTTAACCAGCCTAGATTGACTGGGGAGCGGCGTGTGGGTTACATGTGTCAGAACCACTTTCCTGACCACCAATTCCTTATCACGAGTGACACTAGCATACAGCATGGCAGTGCATTCACATTTCTTGGACTTCCTTTTCCCACGATTTAACTCATCCTCACATACTTTTCCTCCAACAACTCCACCCGAAGCAGATACACCCATCTCCTTCGCCCTTTTTTTTGCTTCTCTAATGGCCCTCATATCCGGTCTTCCCTAATACTCACACCTCCAAGTTATTGCAGTCCAAAATCGTACCTCCCCCTTCGAAAACACCCCTTGGACTCTACTAACACCAAACCCTTGTTTTTCAGCATAGTCTTTGTAATACTCTTCCACATCTTGCCACTCTCTAAAAATCATTCCCACCTTTGGCACCTCTTCATCACTCACAACATTTATGTTATTACTACCCACCACGGTTTCCACGGAGTCGTTTGTCTGCATTGGGGATACAAACAGTTCTCCATTCTCATTTGGGACGCCAGTTCCACACCCTTCCTCACATATAATTTCATCCAACCCTTGGGATTGGACGCAGATACTACCTCCACAATAGACCCCACTACCCTCGTCGTGCATACCTATGACACAGCCACGATTAATAATAGGTGTTTCATTATCTGTCGCCATGCAACAGAGTTGATAGCAACCCGATCAATCCTGAATTATAACAAAATGGTATTGTTAGATAGAACGGTTGTTTCACCTAAACATAACTCGCATACGAAAAAATTCTACTAAAATACACGACTAGGGTTTACTAAGCTAAACAACTATATAAATTCTGTCCTCTAAGCACAATAATTCGTTCTCGTTAACCATGACATAATGAGAACAAAAATACTTCATTACACGAATATATAAAGCCGATAATATAGGAGTTGTTTCGGGGTTTTCTGATGTCCTGCGGGAGAGTTACAATTCCGAGACTGGAACCGGACGCCTGTACCTGCAAAACAACGGAGACTCCTGGTGGTGGGAGCTCCGCCTCCAACGGTCAAGTTAGTACTTGATTAAGGAGTAATTAATGCGGAAATTAAAGTGATTGGGTCTCTCTAGGTGAGAGTGTTTAATGTGAGTTTTTAGCGTAATCAGCATGTAATTCATGTAATCCCCCTTAATGAGGATTAAGGGAGGTATTTATAACATTGGGAAACGTGCCAATCCTAGGTTTAGGTTAACCTAGGGCTGATTGGGCTTCCCTCGGAAGTTGGGCCTAGGTGGCCGGTTATCCCAGGTGTCATGGGAAGGACACGTGTCGTGTCGTAATTGGTCCAAGGTGGACGGATCATTGCTTGACACGTGGCAGGCTCCTATTGGCCCATGTGACGGACACATGGCGGAACCTGATTGGTCCACTTGTCAGATGGTGATTGGTGGGAGCAAAATCCTCTAATCATTTGCCCCTCACAGGTGGCACGTGACTGGTCACGTGTTACCTGTGACAGGTGTCGCACTGTAACAGGTGACGGCCCGCTACAGGTGTCACTCGGCGAAGGGCCGAGAGATTCTCCCGCCCAAATTATGGATTCTGGAAGTGACCCTTCGCCTTCTCATTTCGCCTATATAAGGGAGTGTTGACTTCAGTCATTTTCACACGAGAACTTTTTGAGAGAACATTCGGACCCCTGAACTTGCTCTGACATTTTGGACCCTTTCTGCCTACCGCCTGTTCTGACAAGCCGACTGCAAAGGATTTTCAGAACTTCATCAACCGTCACTCGTTCAGGTAACTGTCGGTTCTCTTACTCTTAATTTTCTTTTTATTCTTTTTTGAAATGGCACCACGGAAGCACACGACACGACCTAGGTTAGTGATCAGCCGGTCACCGGGGATGGCTGAATCTAGGACTAGGAGTGTCGCCTGCCCTTTTCCGGACCCATCTTTGCCCTTTATACAAAGTCCGACTGTATCTGTGTCTATGCAGAGCATGATGGCCAGAACAAAAAAGACTGCTAGGATGTCAAATTCAGACGGCTCCTCCCACAGGGTGCCGATTAGTGAAACATCTGACCAGGCGCCAGATGTGGAAGTGAAACAAAGCGGCTTGAAAGCCGGCAGTTCTGAGGGAGGAGTCAAGGTGACCCCTTCCCTTTTTACAGTTGACAATTCTTCATTCTCTCCTGCTCCTTTTAAAGGAGAGGAGGCGGGCCCCTCCGGGAAAGGGGAGGAGTCGTCCTCTTCAGACTCGTCAGAGGACGATTCCGAGTCTAGCTCTTCTGGCCATGCTTCTCTGGGCACAGAAGAGAAAAACAGTCGCCTGCAAGAGGCGAGGCTTTCTCACGCAGTTGAGAAGGGGGACGATTGGGCGGAGCCATCCGCCTCTTACCGAGAGCAAAATACCCCCTACTACTGCACGGTACCTCGGGGCCGGATCACAGCCATGCAAGAGAAAGTGGAGAGCTTTATCGCAAACCACACAATGGGCCCCGGCTTTTTAGTGTTTATGCCGGATCCAGAAGACACAGTCGTCTGGCCGGCTGGTACCAGTTATGATAGCGCCTGCTTTGGCCGCTACGAGGCGGCCATCAAGGCTGGGCTGCGCTTCCCATTACATCCGGCTGTTCAGCGGATCTTGGATGGGTATGAGTTGGGGCTATGGCAGTTAGCCCCGAACTCCTGGGTCAACCTACTCGGCTATGTGGCCGGGTGCGAACTGCACGGGGTGGAGCCGAGCTTCGAGGCTTTCGCCCACATGAACTACCTCAGCCGGACCCCTACAATCCCGTCTAGGTCAAGGGTGCCGACAATGATTAGGGGATTTTGCTATCATAACAATCCCGTCTAGGTCAAGGATGTTATCTCTCGGATGTCAAGCTCTGTTATGGCCACTGGGTCGAGTGGTGGAAAAATAGACCTTGACAATGTCAAGGTGAGTGCGCATGTTCAAGAAGCAGGCGGCAAGAAGAGAAAGGCATCCTAGACAGAAGCTCAACCTGGATGGATCCAATCAGGACTCTGACAAACGGTACCCTGCCGGATGATCATATTTCTTTTGAAAGATGTAAATAGTCAAGGGCTACTTAATAAAAGTTTGCGTACTTAATATTCAATTTTGTACTAAGAGGGGCACGCCTACTAACAAACAGTCGGCTACTCTCCATGTTTAATTTTATTCTTACTAAAGAGGGGCAGGCCGCCTATACATTTACAGTCGGCTACTCTCCATTGAGTATTTTACTCTCTTCAGAGGAGCATGCCGTCTGTACCTTTACAGTCGGCTACTCTCCATTGAGTATTTCACTCTATCTTCAGAGGGGCATGCCGTCTGTACCTTTACAGTCGGCTACTCTCCATTGAGTATTTTACTCTATCTTCAGAGGGGCATGCCGTCTGTACCTTTACAGTCGGCTACTCTCCATTGAGTATTTTACTCTCTTCAGAGGGGCATGCCGTCTGTACCTTTACAGTCGGCTACTCTCCATTGAGTATTTCACTCTATCTTCAGAGGGGCATGCCGTCTGTACCTTTACAGTCGGCTACTCTCCATTGAGTATTTTACTCTATCTTCAGAGGGGCATGCCGCTTGTACCTTTACAGTCGGCTACTCTCTATCGAGTATTTTACTCACCATAAGGGCATGCCGTCTGGACATATAGTCGGCTACTCTCCATAGAAGAGGGCCGACTGGTTCCAAAGACACAGCCACCCCCCTTATACTTAGCTAAAAAAGATTAGGCCCTGGCCGACCCTGTGCCTAAACAGGCGGCTACCCTCCTCTTACTTAGCACCTACGTTCACCAAGAACTAACCAAGGCCACAGGCCGAATGATCAGACCAGGCGCCAAGCCACCTGATCCAATCTTCAAACTAATACGACCTGTCCCAACATCATAGCAGGCGTCCGGCGGCATCCCTCCGGATGAATTTCGTCGCAGAGAGAAGCTCCCTTTTGGGTGGAACATTGCTCTATAAACTAATTACACGGCACCTATACGACTGTCCCCAAGGGCAACCACATAGCCGTTTTTGAGACAAGGATAACTCTATCACTAACCAAACCAGTGGTAGCAGTTGACATCTGAGTCAGATGACCGCCTGTATTACTTGGGATAAATGCAGGGAGTACCTCTTGAGTTAATAGCCAACAAACATTGGCGAATCAAGGGGTCTAGACGGCCTCCGCCGCCTGGTACCTCTACTTCTCAAGCAAGAGTGACGGCGACTGAGTAACACCAACGTTAACTCATAGTCACTCCCTCAAACTTGGTATGGAACCTAAAAGGTTTGAGTAGACCGCCTGTTTTTAGCAAACAGGGGCTCTCAACCACTACTCCTGCTAGGTTAACAACCTCTTGAGTTAATAACCAACAACTATTGGCGAATCAAAAGGTTCAGTCGGCCTCCGCCGCCTGGTGCCTTTACTACTCAAGCAAGAGTGACGGCGACTGAGTAACACCAAAGTTAACTCATAGTCACTCTCTCAAACTTAGTTTGGAGCCTAAAAGGTATGAGTCGTCCGCCTGTTTTTAGCAAACAGGGGCTCTCAACCACTACTCCTGCTAGGTTAACAACCTATGAGTTAAAAGCCAACAAACATTGGCGAATAAAGGGGAACAACCGGTACCCACCGCTTGATACCTCTACTACTCAGTTACTTGGCGACTAGGTAACAATCATGTTTACTTGGTCAAACCACTTTCCTACTTGGTTAATTTTACAAATGACAGGACCGCCTGCCTAAAGGGGATCCAGTCTTTAAAATGGTTCGAATACCGATTGGATAAATGGCCGACTGATCGTCTAGCCTGGAAACAGACAACCAGTCGTCCAGGGGCATAGGCGGAGTGACTAACTATTCGTACATGTCTGCAACTATCGGCCATGTAAAACAGTCGGTATAGTGTACAATTGGATATCAGAATATTCAATACTTGAACAAATTTGAAGCAAAACAAAAAATTCATTAAAAAGAAGCCGGTCATCAAAGACCGGCAAAATTTTCAGAGCCCCGGCCCCCTGGCCAGGTAAATACAAAACAAACGACACGCAGGCCGTGGAAAGAACACATAAAGCTTAGGAAGGGGGCAGATCTTCAATATTAGTAGCTGCCGCCTGGTCAGCACTCTTCTTGCTGGACTCGGCTTCAGCTGCATCCTTTTTTGATGCATTACCCCCAAGCGGCACAAGCGCCACTACCGGCTCCTCCTCCTCCAACGCTTCCTCCAACGCCTCTTCCTCAGCAGCCGCCAGGATCTCTTGATTATATGTATCAGAACACTGGCGGTACGTTTTTTCCCATGAGGCAAAGTCGGCATTGGGGAAGAGGCGGCCCCAAGTCATGCGCTGGATTTGAGCAGAGTCTTCCATCATCTCCCGGACCAGCTCTTTCTTTTCTTGCTCGGCCTTTTCCGAGAGCTCCTGGGTAAGACTCTTCTCCTGGGTCACCAGGCGTTCCTTTACGTTGGCCAAGGATTTCTCCAAGGCTTCGTATGAGTACATTTTTAGGCAAGAGGTCTCAGCTCGGCCTTGAGATTGTTGATGGTCGCCTTCAGCTCGCTATTCCTCTTCTGGGCCGCCTCTAACTGAGCCCGGATAGCGGCGGTAGCCTGCGCCTGATAATAAAGAATATCAATGGTCATAACTTCATTTTGGGCAATTTGAAACATTGCCTTATCACAGTTATAGGCGGCCATAGCTTTTGCAGCTTTTACCTCTTTGTTCTTCCGGTCAAGCGGCTTGCGAAGGCCGTTCACTCGGAGCAGGGCCTAAGTAAAAAGGGGAACATGCGTCAGTTTCCAAACAAAAAGAAAACAGGAGTCCTGGAATTCAAATACTCAAAAATATGCTAAGTATACCTCAGCAAGGACCCCTGCAATCTCGTCTAGGTCAAGGGTGCCGACACCCCTGACCGCCTCCCTTTCAGCTGGAGGAACGGCCTTGATCATAGACTTGGCCACCTCGACCAAGTCAGGCTCCTGAGGGCCGGCTGCATCAAGCATAAACAAACGGATTAGACCTAGTAAAAAAGGGAGCAAGTCTAAAATTTACAAGGACAACTTCATACTTCTAGGCGGCCTAGCTGGAGTTTTAGAAGAAGTGGCCGGCTATTTCTCAGCCGCCGCATGTTTCCTGGCAGAACCAGGAGAGCTCGCATCATTCGTCCTCCGGGCCTTGGGGTCCGGCTATTGGGAAGAAGAAGCTCTTGGAGCGCCCGTCTAAAAAAGAAGAAAAAAGTCAGTATATGCATAAAAACAACTCCAAAAAGAGGGTGAAAGGTTTGAAGCCCACCAAGGGTGCCCCCTTGTTGGGGGAGTCGGTTGAAGCTTGTTGCATGATGGAGGCCCGCAACATGGCCGCCGCAGTCTTGGAGGCGGTAATCTTGCTCATAGCGTCCGCTGCAAAAACATAGCAAAGTTAATAAGTCATAACAAGAAATGCATGGAACAGAGTATTCGACAGGCCGACTACCTCTTGAGCACCGACTGCTGAGGCCACAGGCGGCCAAAAAGTACTCGTCGTAGAGCCATTTGAAGCTCGGGACGCAGTGCAGGGGTACTTGCTCTCGTACCCCTGAAGTAGAGTTCACCTTCGACTCTACTTTGAAGAGTCCTTTATCTAGGATCTCTTTCTTAGACTTATGGGAAACAGGCGGCATGCTGCGGCCGCCTGCAAGAAGGGGCGGATTCCTGTTCCACCTGTTGAAGCGCTTGTTCAGCTCTGTGTCTGAACTCTCAATGATGAGGAAGGTGCTCCGCCAATCCTTCCATTTGTTTGCTTTACCTCTCGTCATGAGGTAGCCCCTGTGGCTCGTCAATTGATACCAGCCGGTACCGCCTGCCTTAGGGGTCCGGCTGAGGTAGTTCATGTGGGCGAAAGCCTCGAAGCTCGGCTCCACCCCGTGCAGTTCGCACCCGGCCACATAGCCGAGTACGTTGACCCAGGAGTTCGGGGCTAACTGCCATAGCCCCAACTCATACCCATCCAAGATCCGCTGAACAGCCGGATGTAATGGGAAGCGCAGCCCAGCCTTGATGGCCGCCTCGTAGCAGCCAAAGCAGGCGCTATCATAACTGGTACCAGCCGGCCAGACGACTGTGTCTTCTGGATCCGGCATAAACACTAAAAAGCCGGGGCCCATTGTGTGGTTTGCGATAAAGCTCTCCACTTTCTCTTGCATGGCTGTGATCCGGCCCCGAGGTACCGTGCAGTAGTAGGGGGTATTTTGCTCTCGGTAAGAGGCGGATGGCTCCGCCCAATCGTCCCCCTTCTCAACTGCGTGAGAAAGCCTCGCCTCTTGCAGGCGACTGTTTTTCTCTTCTGTGCCCAGAGAAGCATGGCCAGAAGAGCTAGACTCGGAATCGTCCTCTGACGAGTCTGAAGAGGACGACTCCTCCCCTTTCCCGGAGGGGCCCGCCTCCTCTCCTTTAAAAGGAGCAGGAGAGAATGAAGAATTGTCAACTGTAAAAAGGGAAGGGGTCACCTTGACTCCTCCCTCAGAACTGCCGGCTTTCAAGCCGCTTTGTTTCACTTCCACATCTGGCGCCTGGTCAGATGTTTCACTAATCGGCACCCTGTGGGAGGAGCCGTCTGAATTTGACATCCTAGCAGTCTTTTTTGTTCTGGCCATCATGCTCTGCATAGACACAGATACAGTCGGACTTTGTATAAAGGGCAAAGATGGGTCCGGAAAAGGGCAGGCGGCACTCCTAGTCCTAGATTCAGCCGTCCCCGGTGACCGGCTGATCACTAACCTAGGTCGTGTCGTGTGCTTCGGTGGTGCCATTTCAAAAAAGAATAAAAAGAAAATTAAGAGTAAGAGAACCGACAGTTACCTGAACGAGTGACGGTTGATGAAGTTCTGAAAATCCTTTGCAGTCGTCTTGTCAGAACAGCCGGTAGGCAGAAAGGGTCCAAAATGTGAGAGCAAGTTCAGGGGTCCGAATGTTCTCTCAAAAAGTTCTCGTGTGAAAATGACTGAAGTCAACACTCCCTTATATAGGCGAAATGAGAAGGCGAAGGGTCACTTCCAGAATCCATAATTTGGGCGGGAGAATCTCTCGGCCCTTCGCCGAGTGACACCTGTAGCGGGCCGTCACCTGTTACAGTGCGACACCTGTCACAGGTAACACGTGACCAGTCACGTGCCACCTGTGAGGGGCAAATGATTAGGGGATTTTGCTCCCACCAATCACCATCTGACAAGTGGACCAATCAGGTTCCGCCATGTGTCCGTCACATGGGCCAATAGGAGCCTGCCACGTGTCAAGCAATGATCCGTCCACCTTGGACCAATTACGACACGACACGTGTCCTTCCCATGACACCTGGGATAACCGGCCACCTAGGCCCAACTTCCGAGGGAAGCCCAATCAGCCCTAGGTTAACCTAAACCTAGGATTGGCACGTTTCCCAATGTTATAAATACCTCCCTTAATCCTCATTAAGGGGGATTACATGAATTACATGCTGATTACGCAAAAAACTCACATTAAACACTCTCACCTAGAGAGACCCAATCACTTTAATTTCCGCATTAATTACTCCTTAATCAAGTACTAACTTGACCGTTGGAGGCGGAGCTCCTACCACCAGGAGTCTCCGTTGTTTTGCAGGTACAGGCGTCCGGTTCCAGTCTCGGAATTGTAACTCTCCCGCAGGACATCAGAAAACCCCGAAACAGGAGTCACTCATCACTATAACATTATCAAATTTAATTATAAACGACGAGGGTTCATGTCACAACTGTAGCTAGCTAAATATAAACTTATTCAATAGGGAAGATGACAGAAAACTATTAACTATGTAAGGAAACGAATTCGTAAACTCAATATATAAATGACAAAGGTATCGTGAATATGAAGATCAATGCGCACCTGAATTCCTAAATCGTTGTGCTCCTTATACCTCGAAGTTTTTCGCTGAACACACCAACAATTGTGCTTCTGTCTCCTTTTTTAAAAAGCAAATAATGCAACTGTATGGCGGCAATATCATAAATAATCGACTCCCAACTGTAAACAACGTTACGGCCTTTTCAAATTCGGGAGTAATGGGGTTACCTAACGGAACCTACCCCTTATTATCCCACAAGGGTGATTCACCACTTCCTTATTACACTTGCGCATCCAGCTTGCAACCATGTCACCTTACACTGTTCTACTTATTTACGGATACGCCATTAGATAAACGTCAGGCGTTATTCAATTTGATTAACTGGGACAGCCTCATATAAAATTTGGATAAAGATTATGAGGCACAAAAATAAAATCTGAATACATTCCACTTCATACAAAACAAGGATTCTAAAAAAGAGTAGTTTTATTCAATTCAAACTCTTTAAAACATACTTAAAAACTAATCAAACTTTCCCTTTTTTTAATCTCTCTAAATTGAGAGCTTATCTCTCTAGAAATCTAGAGCCTTATCCCCAACCGCTTCCACCGTCTTCCACCATCTTCCACCTTCATCAACTCCTTCAATCTTCTTTAACTCAAGTTCAATCATCAATCCAGTAATAAAAAATAAATAAAAAAAAAATAAAAAAAAAATAGGGAAAGGGGTTATTGCAGAACAAAACAGAGGAGTACTTCAAGTTCAATCTTCTTAGTTCAATAGTTTGATTTTTTTTTTTTTTTTTTTTTTTTTTTTTTTTTTTTTTTTTTTTTTGCTTGATAACCACTTTTTCCCTTCAATTTCCTTGTTCTTTGCGGTTAACTAGTAAATATTCCACTATTTTGTTGTTCCCCTGTGTCGATTAAGATGACGGTAACTCAACCCTTTGCTCACACTCACACATGCCGAAGTGGCTCATCCTCAAGCCTTAATCCCTATTTTCTTAATCATCTGGTACTGGGTAAGTTTATAGATTACAGGAATTTCTCAGAGACTCGAATCCAAAAGTGGGTTTCGAACCAGTGGATTAAATTTGGGATAATTACAGTTCAGAAGTTAGACAATATTTTTCTTTTCCTTTGTGAGGATATTCGTGATAAAGATGCTATGCTACAACAGGGCTCGGCTGCGTATCAAGCGGCTCTCTTGATCTTTACATCTTGGACGCCGGGTAAGTCAATCAGAGATATTAAATTTGACGAGGTTCATCTCGATGAGGTACCTCTAAACTTATGCGAGAATATTATCGTTAATCCAATGCTTGCTCTGGCTGGGAAAATTTTGTGTGTCGATGAACCCCTTCCAGGATCAATTAGATGCTTGGTTAGAGTAAAAGTCCATATTCATGTTTTGGAACCGTTGTTATCAGGATTTTACTTGGACCTTGGACAATCTGACTTTAAATGGATTAATTTCAAATATGAGAATGTGTTTATTTTGTGCTCTAAGTGTAATATAGTTGGCCATAAGCAGAATACTTGTCCTATGAATCTTTATAAATCTGCTCCTTTTTCTGTTGATAAGAATGGGCCGTTTAAGTCTGCTACTTTGCTTCCTCATAATCTCTCAAATATGAATATTGGCTTAAAGAGAACAGAAAAATTTAGAACTACCGCAGTGAATCTCATGAGATTTTTCAAAAACTTTGATCGACCCCTACCCCAGAAAAACTTTGAAGCCGTACATTAAGCTCTTCTCTGAAATGGCTTTTGGGCCTTTTGTTCTCCATTGAATCAGCTTCTCGGGTACTTTTTTTTTTTTCTTATAAATCATCACCGACTATCGATTTTACAATCTAGGGTTTGCCTCTTGGCTTTTGTTTTATATTCATATTTTTGATTTTAGGTAATTGATTTATAAAAAAGGATTTGTAATTGATTTGTAATCATCATCGACTATCGTATTCTAGGGTTTATGGAGGTGATGGTGGTGGTGACGGTGGTCGCGGTATCCATTACGGTGCTTTGATTTCTAGGATTTTGGATTATAGCTGAGAAGAGATTTAAGACTACCACTCCTCTCCTCACTACCACATGCACGGTATTCTTTCCCTCTTCTCTCTTTAAGCTAAAAATTAATGAAGTGTTTGTCAATGTTCAAGTAAGATTTCAGCCTGATTTTGCAATTCCGATCCCTTGGAATTTGATTTTGCAAAGCTTTGGAAATAGTTTGATATTGTACTGTGTTATTGGTTTTAGCTCTTAAATTAGTTATTGCTACACCTCTATACTTGTACGTATTACTGTTTTCTCTATTCTGTAAATTCAAAATGATCTGGTAATCTTTTTTGCTTTACAGTTGTAGTATCAGATCTTGTGCTGCCATTTAACTGTCTCTAATTAAACTAATTTGGTATGAGAGGGTATATCCTAAGCCCTCTCTCGAAGTTGCTTACATAGTTATATAGTGTATCTTAAGTCCTGTCTGCCAAATTGAGATGTCTATAGTGGTATGAGTGGGTGCAGGAGGTGTGTGTAATAGTCTCTACAGGGTGAGTGAAGGGGTTTGTCAATCTGTGCTTGGTGAAGATAGTGGGTCTTGTAGGTCATTTGATGGTATAGAGTGGCAGTGGTTAAACTTGGCGTCCGGTGGCCTAAATATGGTGGTTATGCTCTGTGGGGTATTGTAGGGGATGTGAGTAGATGTTGATGTAATCAGGTGGCTTTGGCGATGAGTTGGATGGTTCTGGAGGGTGTCAAGGATTGCTAGTGGTTTGGTGTCAGTATTGATAACTTAGCTTTGGAGGCAATTTATGCTTTTATAATTTATATATCATAAAAGCTTATCAACTCTTCAAACTTAGGTCCTAGTTTTTGTGTTTTTTCTTCTGAAAGCATTCCAATTTTCCAAATGATTAAACTTGCCAAAAATTAATCTTAGTTGTAATGGATGGAATTTGGATTGGTTGAAATCCCTTTTATTGGTTTGTGTAAGCATAATGTTTGCACCTAGTTGCCCTTCTATAACTCAAAGGGTTGTGCATAAAAAGTTATGAGGTATAGCTGTTTGATATAATTCTTAGTACATGTAGAGCATAATTACCATTGTCAATTATTAACACAAATGTTATGTTTTATTCTCTTGAAACTATAATCGTGTAATGATTTTATAATTGATATCAATGATATGGAATATGTCCATAAGCTTTTAATAATTGGATTTTGTGTGCCATTTCTCTGCTATCTTTTAGTTTCAGATTTCATAACTAGACAGTTTTATATTTTGTATTTAGTACATACGAAGTATTTAATTCAGTTTTTATGCTTATTGATAGGGACTGCATTGTGGAGGTGGTTGAAACATTAGCCACAACACATAATATTCAAACTATTGCATAGGATGCTGCAATTAGGTGGAAGGAGATTTCTGGTTTTTGTGATCTTCTCTTTCTTGGATTTTGTATATATATATATATATATATATATATATATATATATATATATATATATATATATATATATATATATATATATATATTAGTGTACTCTATTTCCCCACGCTTTGAGATTCATTTTTTGGCTAAATGCAAAAAACACAAAGAAATAAAGAAATATAAAGAGGAAACGGGTGTGGTTAGAAGAAGATACCAGGGAAGTCAATGACCTTGCCTTGTACTTCATATGTGATTATGTGAATAAATGGCTAAGTGAGTTTTCTTTTTCTTTTTTTTGTTGCCCTTTCTGTACTTCAGAATCACTAAATACTGATCTAGTTATGAGTATCTTGTCCAAGCTAACTTATTATTTGTTGAATACCTTGGTGTGTGTTGATCTAGGGTCTAGGGCCTTATACTGCAGTAGTAAAGGGGGATAATGAAGTAAATCTTGCATATTTACCTTTTTGTTGTTACTTTCTTTCTCTTAGTGAAGTTGATAACCTGTTATATTTGTATAATAGCTCTATTAAATAATTTTTGCGGTGGCTTTGTCGGCTTACATTTACTTATCTACTAGCTCATAGGAGTATAATTCCTCCCTTAAATTTCTCCTACTCATTGATTCATCTCTTTAGCATCGTTCTCGTGGTGTATGATACATGTAGCAAAGGCAGGGACATTAGAAAATTCTCTACCTAGCAATTCTTAGCCTTGTTTCTACTTTCTTCTATGCTAGTGTCTATTCTATCGATTGTGACAATTTCTACATACCATGAATATAAATTTTGGAAATTTGATAAGGTGTAAATTGCAGGCTGTGATGAAGCTGAGCTCGGGGAAGAAGAGTTTGCTAAAAAAATGCACAACCAACATGATCTACA
The DNA here is from genome assembly GCF_001683475.1 of Chenopodium quinoa. Lineage (NCBI taxonomy): Eukaryota > Viridiplantae > Streptophyta > Magnoliopsida > Caryophyllales > Amaranthaceae > Chenopodium > Chenopodium quinoa. Next base: position 2,185,719 of record NW_018744745.1, read on the forward strand.
AGCACAGGTAGAGTTTAATTAACACTTTCAATGGCTGTGAGTAATTGTTGCTGAGTGTCACATGAAAATAGAGATGTTAAAGTATATGGGTAAATTTCACACGGATGACCAATCGGCTATTCTTGAGAAGGTATAATTTCTCTCTTCAGCTTGGTTCTGGCTAATCTGTTGTTTACTATGGCTGCGATTTTCTCTAAAAGCATAAATGTAAAAAGTGTCACATGAACAAAGCTGTTACGGTTTTTTGACTCCTTGCAAGGTTGCATGCTGAATTTGTGTATTGCTTAAATGAGGTTGCAGTTCTTGACTGCTCTTACCTCTTAGTGAGTTAGTTCTGGTGTTTAATTCTTGACTTCTCTTACCTCTTATTCCGTCTTGGTACCTCGGTTAGTTCAGGTGGTGCCTTTATTATGTGTAGTGAGATAATTGATGTAAATGAATGAAAGTATTGTTTGCATGCAACTTTTTCTACATCTATATTGTTATCTCCTTATGTGTGTCCTTGTGCTGTGCTAATGGAGAGTCACTAGACTCGTTTTCATGGACGGTTAGCTGGGTTGTCCCTGTTACTGTTTTTGGTCATAATCAGGCGCAATATAAAAAAAAATTTAAGCAATGTACGGGGGCATTAATTTTCTACACCGTATTGATTTTTTTTTTTTTTTTTTTTGATGGGAGAAGAATGATAAGGAAATTCTTGGTATAAATTTTGGCATCTTTACAGACTTACAGTTTTTAGCTTCTCTTAGGTGCACACTTCTAACAATTTTCCTACTGTGCCCCTTCCAGAAATAATGGTGGCAACTTAATTAGTTCACCTACAGTGCATGAATCGGTGCTTTTGATTCCAGAATACCTTTGACTACTACTTAGTTCTATTTCTTGTTGGTTATTTAGCTAGTACTTTGTTATATTCCGGGGTGCTATTTTGTTTTTCAGACTTGGAATGCTTATCTTTTGGTAATTAATGTGGCTACTGCCACTATAAATTAATAATATTTTCCTTTTTGTGTAAAAAAAAAAAAATTCTTTGCTGCCATCTTTTAAACAACCATAATCTGAGCTATGTTGATTGTGGGCTTGGTCTATTATAATTTATAATTTAGTTTAATTATATTGCTTTTATTTTTTTCAATTTTACGTGTAGGTGCATGGGGAGTGAAATGGAGCGGAAGTATAGTGACTAGCCATCTAACAAATGGTGCATATATGTTGGCGACTCTTATTCAAGTTCCGTCTTTGTGAAGATTTGGATATTTCGGCTTAAAAATATATGTTGACAATTTGTATTTTGGACGATCAAATTAATTATCTAACTTTTATTTATTATTAGTAGGGTATGTCATACCAAAAATAGGCAAGTAATATTTTGTAATGTATGTATTTTGCATTATAATTATTATATATAAATGATACTTTAATTTGTTTATGTTAGTATATTTAGATTTGTACCGACTAATTAATATTATATTACCATTTCATCCCAACAAAAAAAAAAAAAAAAACCCAATGATCAATCCGTTGCAGTAGATACGTACTCCTATCATTGTATTAATTAGCTTCATCCGTTGCAATAGGTTCAATTTCATCATAATTATTAGTCAGTACTCTATTGCCACGGATAAGTTATGCCGTTGCAATAGGTATTGGTCTATTGCCACGGATCAGTGGAGCCGTGGCATTAGGTGTCATATGCTGTTGCATTAGACCTACTGCAACGCCAGCAGATGCCACGGTACATGGACGTTGCATTAGGCCTAATGCCACGGATTTTGACGCCTAATGCAACGAATTTGGGGGTTGCAATAGATAAAAAATGTAGTAGTGTCGTCAGTTTCATTGCGAAAGGGGCCTAAAAGCACTTCACCATTAGAGAGGATGAAGTCAGTTTGTCCTAAGAAGAGATCGCCCTTGGGTTCTACTGAGAATTTAATGCTCTGCTCTGAGGAGAATGGAGCGGAGGCTGCTGCTGCTAGGTGTTTCTCATGTCTCTCTGTTAAGAAACGTAAAGGAATTGGTAACTTTTCTCCAACTCAGATGTCCCTTTCTGACTCTTTCTCTGAGGGCTTGGTGGCCGCCCGTTTAAGGCCACCAGACGACAGATGAAGCTTGTGGCTTGGAACTGTAGGGGTTTGGGTCAGGCGGACTCCCTTAAAGTTCCTTACATTGCGTCCTTAGTCCGCTCTTATGCTGTTGATATTGTATTTCTAGCTGAAACCATGGTGTCTGTACATTCTGTAATGCATAAGTTATCTTCCTTGTCATGTTCAGGTTTAGTGGGTGTTGATTCGATGGGTCTTAGTGGTGGGCTATGTGTGTTTTGGTTTGCCCCAGTTGTGGTTGAACCTCTTTTAGTTTCTCCGCATGTAATATTGTGTCGAGTTGTGGAGAATTTGGTAATTAAACATGTCCTTTGTCTGTATGGAGCGCCTTAGGTTTCTGATCGTATGACTGTGTGGTCGGAAATATCTAATATTTTAGCTTCTTATCCGAATGTTGTGATAGTTGGAGATTTTAACCAGGTTGAATATTTATCAAATAAGGCCGGAGGTAATCTGGATATTCCTGGCCGCCATGATTTTATACAATGGAAATTAGACAATGGGTTTTTTTTATTTTCCATTTTCTAGACCGTCTTTTACCTGGACTAATGGGAGAACAGTTATGGACCCCACTTTTGAGAGGTTAGATAAAGCATTAGCTACTTCCCATTGGCTTCAGGATTGGCCGGCTACCTCAGTTCATCACGAGCCCATTTTGTTTTCAGATCACGCGGCTATTATTTTGTGTGACTCTTTGCCTTCTGGTAGTTATAAACGGCCTTACAGAATTGAAAACTGGAGCCTACACTCTGAGGATGTTGCTACTATGGTTCAGTCTATTTTTGCCGAACATATCCCGGGGTCTCATATGTTTTCATTATAAAAAAGGTTATGTGTTCTTCGTCACCGTCTGCTTGCTTGGTGTGTTTCTCATAAAAAGGCATGGGGCATTGATTGGAAAGCTCTGGTTGCAGATGTTGCTAATGCTTCTTTTAATCTTGATTCTCGGAGTAGTCGTTGTTTGTTTAACACTTTTAGGAGGGAGAAGATTGAAGAGGCTCAAGCAGCTTATCTATTTTGGAGACAACGAGCAAAAGTGAAGTGGGATGCATTTGGAGATGAGCATACTCGGTTTCTTTTCTCTGCAGTTCAGGCTCAACGTCGGAAAAACACTATTCGTGGTCTTAAGGACAACGACTGATCTTGGGTTTCAAATGCGGGAGACATTCGTTCTGTGGTTATGGATTTTTACAAGTCACTGTATAGTAGGAATTCAGATCGGCCTTCAGTTACTCAGTTCCCTTAGGATTCCCTTCACCTCCCTTCTTTGTCTGACGGACATCGTCAATCCTTACTAGCTCCCTTTTCGGCTGAGGATATTAGGCAGGTGATGTTTAGTATTGCTGATGGTAAGTCTCCAGGTCCTGATGGTTTTACTTCAGCCTTTTTCAAGACCTACTGGACTGAGGTGGGTGATCATGTTGTGAATGCTGTTCAGTTCTTTTTTGCTCATGGCTATTTACTTAAGGACTGGAATCGGACTTTCTTAGTTTTGCTCCCTGAAGTAGATCACCCTGAACTTGTTTTCAATTTAGACCGATAGGTCTCTGTAATGTCATTTATAAATGCATAGCAAAGTGTCTTGCTCGTCGACTGCGTTGGATTCTACCAGACATAGTTTCGGAGTTTCAGAATGCCTTTGTGCCTGGTAGGTTGATGTCTGATAACCGCCTGATGGTGCATGAGATCCTTTCATTTATGAATGCTTCCAAAGCTAGGAAACGTTTTTACGCGGCCTTGAAGCTAGACATGAACAAAGCTTATGACAGAGTTGAGTGGGACTTTCTAAGTCAAGTACTTCAGGTTTTTGGGTTTCCTCCCTATTGGGTTCATCTGATTATGCACCGGTCTCTTACTAGGTGCTAGTTAATGGTTCTCCTACAGAGGCTTTTCGTCCTCAGCGTGGTTTGCGTCAGGGAGACCCTTTATCTCCCTACCTGTTTGTTTTGTGCATGGAGGTTCTTTCAGCAATGCTTCGTAAGGCAGAATCCGAAGGCCCTTTTCAGGCTGTTAAAATAGCGAGGAGGGCTCCAGCTATTTCACATTTGTTCTTTGCTGATGACTCCTTACTATTTTTCCAGGTTTCTCCTCCTGCGTGTGAACATGTAATGAATGTACTTTCTGCATTCTGTGATATTTCAGGTCAAATGCTTAATTTGCAGAAGTCGTTTGTCAAGTTTATTCCTAATACTCCAGAGGCCTATCGAGCTTATCTTTCTGGTTGTATGAAAATGCGGTCTGAATCTAGATTAGGTTCATATTTGGGGCTACCTGTTGATTTGGGCCGTAGTAAATGCTCTGAGTTTGGGTTCCTCTTGGACAAGGTGGCCAAACGCTTACAAGCCTTTGCAGCTCTTCAACTTTCACCGGCGGCGAAGCTTGTTATTATCAACTCAGTGCTCGTTGCCTCCTTTAATCATATTTTGTCTGTTTTTAAATTTCCTGATTCTATATGTTCTAGGATGGATAATTTGTTAGCCAGGTTTTGGTGGAAGTCCTCTTCTTCTAATCGAGGATTAGCTCTTCGTTCTTCGTCATTGCTCCATCTTCCGAAGGGTTTAGGAGGATTGGGAATTCGCAGTATTTCCCCTTTTAACTCTTCCCTGTTGGCTAAGCAGAGTTGGCGGATTATTCAGTGCCCTCAGTTGTTGGTTTCCCGGCTTCTGTTTGCGAAATATCCGGCTCTTCGTTTCATTGATTCGATCTCGGTTTCTCGTCCCTCTTGGGGTTGTAGGAGTCTTATGTCGGGATTTTCCATGTTGTCGAAGGGTCTGTTTTGGAAGGTTGGTTCAGGTTCTCGTGTTCGTATTTTGGAGGATTCTTGGGTTCCGGGGGACCGGTTCCTTTTAAGGATCTTCCTCCTGAGTCGGTTCAACCGACTCTTATGTCTTTTTTACTTGACCTGCGTTCTTGCGCGTGGAATGCTACTATCATTCATGGTTTGTTTGAATCTAGTTCTGCTGCTGGAATTCTTTCTTTGGATCGGCCACTACAGTTGATGGACTATTTTGTTTACTGGAAGTTCACTAGGGATGGTGTTTTCTCAACAAAATCTGCTTATGCACTTCTTTGTGAGCCTAGGGTCTTGTCTAGTAGTCAATCTCAAATTTCTCCAGCATGGTGGAGGAAGTTTTGGGCTTTACCAATTCTTCCAAGGTGGAAAATCTTTGGTTGGAAATTGTTGCATGACGCTCTTCCTTTAGCGACTACTCTCCATGCTCGAGGGCTCCCGATCGATCCAGTTTGTGCTTTTTGTCATGTGGATGTGGAATCTGTGTCTCATACATTCAGAGATTGTCCTGTTATCTGCAGTCTTTGGCTCTCTGGAGCGTTGGGCATTCAATAGGATCTTATGCAGTTTCCTTCGTTCGATGTTTGGTTCTCATGTACAATTTCTCATTTTTCATCACTGAGGGATTGGAAGGGTATTGCTTCGTTATTTGCTCTTCTATGGGTAATTTGGATTTCTCGTAATCATCTGAGGTTTAAGAAAGCTGTTTGGTCGCCTGGGACTATTGTTGGTTTGGCGTCAGAGTGGTTTCTTCGTGCTATGCAGGCTCAAAAGTGGAAGAGGTCTTCGAAATCTTCTTGTTTGGTTCGTTTGGAGGATAAGTAGGATGCCAGGTGGCAGTGTCTGCGAGGGTTACCTAATATCTCTCCAACGGTTTGTTTCATCATAGATGGGGCCCGGGATTGTTCCACTTATAGGGCTGGAGCAGGCTGGATAGTTCGTGATATTCATTCTTCTAAGGTACTAGGAGGTGGATGTCGGGCTTTTATGGCAAGTTCAGCGTTGCAGTCTGAACTTCAAGCTTGTGTTTGGGGTCTGGAGTTTGCTATCCGTAGAGGCTTCTTGAAAATTCGGGTTTATACAGATTGTGATGCCCTTCTTGCTCTTTGTCCTCCGTCTGGGTCACTGGAAATTTCGGTTTGGTGGCTCATTCAGGAGTTGCGTGCTTCGGTTCAATCCCTTTTGGTTTGCCAGGTACAAAAGGTTCCTCGTTTGTGGGTTACTCCGGCTCACTGGTTAGCAGGTTGTGGCCGGCGTCGTCAGTTGTTGTATTTTATGTTTTAGCTTTTCTTTGACTGATGTTGTATTTGTTAGTTTTCCATTTATTTGATAGCTCTTTTATAAAAAAAAAAAACTCTTTAAAACATAATTATCAATCCTAACTCCATTAGGATTTAAGAGAACCTTCTAGAATATTCTAGAAGACTATAATCAATCCTAATAGCTTTAGGAATGATTAATAATAGGCCCTCCTCTAGATCATTGGGCCGCATATAAAAACCAAATTGGGCCCAGTATAGTATTTTGGCCATAACTTCCTCATTATTCATCGGAATTGGGCTTATAATATATCGTTGAAAAGGTCTTTTCAAACCCCATCCAAATATGCTATTATTGGACCCTTATTATGGACCAAACTAAACTGGAATGTACGTTTTTCATAAATAAGGTAAGAAAAGAAATATTTTCAAAAATAGAAAGAAGAGATATTTTAATAAAAACATCCTAATCACTAGACTTTTCACACTTTCGCTTTGTTTGATAATCAAATGACGTGAAAGGTATTCATCACTGGGTTTGGTTTTGGGGAGACACATTTGGGTGTCTACAGAAGCCCCCACTTTGACTGAATTTGGAGAAACGCAAGTTTCGAAAACAAAAGTCAAAGTATCGATAGGGACAGAGAATGATTCAGAACGTTCTGTGATTCTAAATCATTCTTGTAACACCGATACCTAAAAACTAGCGTTAGTTAAAACGGATAAAAGAGTTAAGAAAAGCGTATCTTGCACCATCGAGCACACGTCTTTGAAAGTAACCGATTTATTGTTAATGCATTGTTGTTGTTGTATTTGTGATAACCTTCCACAATCTAGGGAACGCCATATTGCTGTTTTGATGTTCACTCGTCTCTGAACAATGGAGCTTTTTTGATATGTCCACGCGTCTCTGAACAAAGAGCTTTGATGATATGTCCACGCGTCTCTGAACAATCGAGCTTTTAAATGATATGCCCACGCGTCTCTGAGCAAAAGAGCTTTGATGATATGTCCACGCGTCTCTGAACAAAAGAGCTTGAAAGAAATGTCCACGCGTCTCTAAACAAAAGAGCTTGAAAGAAATGTCCATGCGTCTCTGAACAAAAGAGCTTGATAGAAATGTCCACGCGTCTCTGAACATAAGAGCTTGAAAGAAATGTCCACACGTCTCTGAGCAAAAGAGCTTGATAGAAATGTCCACGCGTCTCTGAACAAAAGAGGTTGATAGAAATGTCCACGCGTCTCTGCACAAAAGAGCTTGAAAGAAATGTCTACGCGTCTCTGAACAAAAGATCTTGAAAGATACTTGAATGTTTGTTGCGATAATATTCCGAAGAAAACTTCTGAAGACCAACGCTTGTCGATCTTTAAAGCTCGCTTGAACTTTGCTTCCGCTTTGCCAGTACGTCGACGCTTTTGCTGATTGTGAACCATTATGTCGGTGCCTCTAATGTTTATGAACCAGTATGTCGGTGTATCTGCGATGAGCCAATGTTTAGGCGCTTTAAGCTAAGTGAGACGATCTTTCGTCAGGTCGATCACTTATTGCGATTGTAATCAAGCCGACTACTTAATCATGTCAAATTGCTTATAGGGGCTAACTGGCGTACCAAGGAACCCAAAATTGCTAAAAGAGGTTGAAATAACCGTCCCGAGCGGTTGAGCTCTGTCGCCGCTGCAATGCCTCTAGCGTCGCGATTTGGCTCTGTCGCTAGACGTTGGGATCTAGCGCCAGGCGCTGAAATCTGTTGCCAGACGTTAGATGTTTTCGTCTGGCGATGGAGTCGGGGCTTCCCTATTCTGCTCTTGCTGCCGCTGGGATGCACCTGTATTAATCTTTGACTATAGGACTTTGCCAATTTCTTTAATTATTGTAGGGTTGACCTAAGGTTTAATGTCGCTTGACTCATTGACTTGACACGACTCAAGGAATAAACTTGACTCGATGTGATTGATTCGAGGTTGACTCGACTCAAAGTGAAATGACACGTGTGAATCATGACCTGTGTGTGCATTGTATTGTGATCGTGCGACTCGAAAATGAAAAAAAAAAGCAAAAAAATTTCGTCATTTTTGTTGTGGGGTACCGACTTTCTCCCGAAAAAGAAAGACGCGAAAATAGAAAGAAGCGAAGTTTTCGAAGGTGCATGTTGAATGAGCTTAGTCAAGTATATGCATTTGATGATATCTCTCAAGGTGCGAAAGTTAGTTCATCTAGGCTATCCTAGTTGACTCAATGATGAAAGTATTTGGGTAACAAGGCATGCTTTAGCGTTATGTTAAAATTTCATGACAAAGGGTTCCTAAGGGAAAGTATATTTGGTCATGTATCTGTGCAGTGTGTGAAAGTGATACTAAAGTTAGGCTGCAAGGGCTAAGTGTGTGGAAAGATATTATGTTTAGAAGAGTCAAATAATGGTGACTCTTAGGCTGGGTACGCTAATGATGTAAGGATCAAGCCCCCAAGTCTAGCTCTAAATGAATAGGGATGGGCACAGGGGATCCCTTGATATGATCATGGTGTGAGTGTGTGAATATAAATATGAATGCATTTTTATTACGGTTGCACCTCGATGTGAGGTTGCCTACGTATCCCTTAGGAATCACGCCGAACGAAGCTCTAGCCGAACCTCGCACAAGTGTGTGTATACCTCAAAAGTCTCTTTTTAAGGGTTTAACGTGGTTAGGCTAAAGGTTGAAGAAGAAGGGGATAAAAGGCTCAAGACCCTAGACAAGCCCCCATGGTGTGCAACCTTACTTTTGAATCTTTATATTTTTATGCTTGAGGCTTTCTACTCTTTTTTTTAGCTCTCTTTTTCGCTTTAGCATTTATTTTATTTTTATAAGTGTGAGCAATTCCGATCATGCGGTCTATCACTCACTTGGCATTTATGTTTCTCAGGCACGGTACCGAGCACTCGATAAGAGACACAATTTGAGACGTGTACATATCAAAGATATTTTCATATCAAAGACATTAGAACACTTACCCTTTTGTACACTTTTATTTATTTTTTGCTTATTTTTCTGCTATTTTAATCTTTTGAAGTCACTCAAGCTTTTTATGAAATTGAAAATTGCATAAGTTGCACACCATCCCATCCCAAGGTTAGGTAGATATGGGTTGAAAAATGAAAGGTCTATCGTTAGACGAGGCTCAAAGTGGTTTATCAAAAAAAAGATTGCATATTTGAAGGGTGAAAGGTGACATGATGTGGCTACAACGCCTACAAGGGGTGCCCCAAATCATCGGTATTGTTTCGGGGTTTTCTGATGTCCTGCGGGAGAGTTACAATTCCGAGACTGGAACCGGACGCCTGTACCTGCAAAATAACGGAGACTCCTGAGAGCTCCGCCTCCAACGGCCAAGTTAGTACCCGATTAAGGAATAATCAATACAGAAATTAAAGTAATGAGATCTCTCTAGGTGAGAGTGCTTAGTGTTGGTAATCTGTGTTGTTAGCGAGATTAGCCGGTTGTTAATAACTCTGTTCTTCTCTGCTTGATCTCTTAATTATTCGATTCCCGGATTAATGAGGATTAATCGAGTATTTATAGCCTTGGGAAGCGTGCACCTCTCTAGGTTTAAGGTAAACCTAGGGCTGACCGGGCCTCTAGACTGGACTGGGCCTTGATGGCCGGTTTTCCCATTTGGCATGGGCGGACACGTGGCGTGTCTTAAGTGGTCCGTGGAGGACGTATCTGTGATTGACACGTGGCAGGTTCCTGTTGGCCTTCGTGAAGAACACGTGGCGGAACCTGGTTGGTCCACTTGTCAGACGGTGATTGGTGGATAAAAATCCCCTAATCATTTGCCCCTCACAGGTGGCACGCGACTGGTCACGTGTCGCCTGTGACAGGTGTCGCACGGTGACAGGCGACGGCCTGTTACAGGTGTCACCTTGCAGACGGCCGAGAGATTTTCCCGCCCAAATTTTGAATTTGGAAGCGACCCTTCGCCTTCTCACTTTGCCTATAAAAGGAAGTGCTGACTTCGGTCATTTTCACATTTGAGAACTTTTGCGAGAACATTCGGACCCCTGAACTTGCTCTGACATTTCGGACTTTTTCTGCCTACCGCCTGTTCTGACAAGCCGACTGACCCGAACTTTCAGGACTTCATCAACCGTCACTCGTTCAGGTAACTCAGTTCTCTTACTCTTAATTTTCTTTTTATTTTTTGAAATGGCACCATGGAAGCACACGACACGCCCTAAGTTAGTGATCAGCCGGTCACCGGGGACGGCTGAATCTAGGACTAGGAGTGCCGCCTGCCCTTTTCTGGACCCATCTTTGCCCTTTATACAAAGTCCGACTGTATCTGTGTCTATGCAGAACGTGATGGCCAGAACAAAAAAGACTGCTATGATATCAAACTCAGACGGCTCCTCCCAAAGGGTGCTCCTTAGTGAAACATCTGACCAGGCGCCAGATGTAGAACGAGGCGACTGTCAAGCTGACAGTTCTGAGAGAGGGACCAAGGTGTTCCCTTCCCATCTTACTGTGGACATGTCTAATTTTCCTTCTGCTCCTTCTAAGGGAGAGGAGGCGGGCCCCTCTAGGAGAGGGGAGGAGTCGTCCTCTTCGGACTCGTCAGGGGACGAGTCCGAATCCAGCTCTTCTGGCCACAGTTCTTCTGGCTCAGAAGAAAAACATAGCCGCCTACAAGAGGCGAGACGTTCTCATGCAGTTGAGAAGGGGGATAATTGGGCAGAGCCGTCCGCCTCTTACAGAGAGGAAAACGCCCCCTACTACTGCAGGGTACCCCGGGGCCGGATTGCAACCATGCGAGACAACGTGGCGAGCTTTATTGCTAACCACAAAATGGGCCCGGAGTATTTACTGTTTGTGCCGGATCCAGAAGATACTGTCGTCTGGCCGGCTGGTACCAGCTATGGTGACGGCTGCTTTGGCTGCTATGTGGCGGCCATCAAAGCTGGACTGCGCTTCCCATTACATCCGGCTGTTCAGCGGATTTTAGATGGGTATGATCTGGGGTTATGGCAGTTAGCCCCCAACTCTTGGGTAAACGTACTCGGCTATGTGGCCGGGTGCGAACTGAACGGGGTGGAGCCAAGTTTTGAGGCTTTCGCCCACATGAACTATCTCAGCCGGACCCCTAAGTCGGGAGGTACCGGCTGGTATCAATTAACAAGCCATAGGGGTTACCTCATGACGAGAGGTAAGGCAAACAAATGGAAGGATTGGCGGAACACCTTTCTTATTATCGAGAGTTCAGACACGGAGCTGAACAAACGCTTTAACAAGTGGAATAGGGATCCGCCTCTTCTCGCAGGCGGCCGCAGCATGCCGCCTGTTCCCCCAAAGGCTAAAAAAGAGATCCTAGACAAAGGACTCTTCAAAGTAGAGACTAGGGTGAACTCTACTTCAGGGGTACGAGAGCAAGTACCCCTAAACTGCGTCCCGAGCTTCAAGTGGCTCTATGACGAGTACTTCTTGGCCGCCTGTGGCATCAGCAGTCGGTGCTCTAGAGGTAGCCGGCCTGACGAATACTCTGTTTTTTCACGCCTTGTTTACTTGGGATTTTTACTAACTCTGCTGTTTATTTCTTTCAGCCGACGCCATGAGTAAAATAACAGCATCTAAGACTGCGGCGGCCATGCTGCGGGTCTCGCTAATGAAGCAGTCGTATGCCGACTCCCCCAACAAGGAGGCACCCTTGGTAAGCTTTGAAAACTCTTCTCCTTTTAGTTGTCTTATGCATATACTAACTCTTTTTGTTTTCAGTCTAGCACTCCAAGGGCTTCTTCCTCGCAACAGCCGGACCCCAAGGCCCGGAGGACGACTGTTGCAAGCTCTCCTGGGTCTTCCAGGAAAACAGTGGCGGCTGAGAAGCAGCCGGCCACTTCTTCAAAAACCCAGGCGGGGCCGCCTAGATGTATGGACACTTGCTTGTAAAAACTCACCCTTGCTTCCTTCTTGATTAGGTCTAACTTGTTTTTTCCTTTCGCTTAATGCAGCCGGCCCCCAGGGACTTGACTTGGTTGAGGTAGCCAAGTCAATGGTTAAAGTAGTTCCTCCATCTGATAGGGAGGCGGTCAAGGGTGCCGGCACCCTTGACCTTGATGGAATTTCAGGGGTCCTTGCTGAGGTATACTTAGTATATTTTTGAGCTTTTTGAGTTCTAGGACGCCTGTTAACTTTTTATCTGGAAACTGACGCCTGTTTTTCTTTGTACTTAGGCCCTGCTCCGAGTCAACAGCCTACGCAAGCCGATTGATCGGAAAAACAAAGAGGTAAAGGCCGCAAAGGCTATGGCCGCCTCCAGCTGTGATAAGGCAATGTTTCAAATTGCCCAAAATGAAGTACTGACCATTGATCTTCTTTATTATCAGGCGCAGGCGACCGCCGCTGTTCGGGCTCAGCTAGAGGCGGCCCAAAAGAAGGTTGACGAGCTGGAGGGGACCGTCACCAACCTTAAAGCCGAGCTGAAACCCCTTCGCCAAAAAATGCACTCTTACGAAGCCATGGAGAAATCTTTGGCTAACGTAAAAGAACGCCTGGTGAACCAGGAGAAGAGTCTTACCCAAGAGCTCTCGGATAAGGCCGAGCAAGAGAAACAAGAGCTCGTCCGGGAGATGGTGGAAGACTCCGCCCAAATCCAACGCATGACCTGGGAACGACTGTTCCCCAGTGCCGACTTTGCCTCGTGGGAAAGAACGTACCGCCAGTGTTCGGAAATATATAATCAACAGATCCTGGCGGCTGCTGAAGAAGAGGCGTTGGACGGTGCGTTGGAGGAGGAAGAGCCGGTTGTGGCGCTTGTGCCACTTGGGGGTAAGGCATCAAAAGATGGTGCAGCTAAGGCCGAGTCCAGCAAGAAGAGTGCTGACCAGGCGGCTGCTGCTGATACTGAACTGCCCCCTTCTTAAGCTTTAAGTATTTTTTTCTTTTCACGGCCTGCGTGCCGTTTGCTTTGTAATTACCCGGCCAGGGGGCCGGGGTTTTGAATATTCTGCTGGTCTTTTGTGGCCGGCTCATTTTTAATCAAATTTTTTGTTTTGGTTCAAATTTGTCTAAGTATTTGAAATTTGCTCACTAGACCGACTGTTGTGTATGGCCGAACGTTAAGACAGGTACAAATAGTAAGTATGCCGCCTATGCCCCTGGACGACTGGTTGTCTGTTTCCAGGATAGATGATCAGTCGGCCATTTAATCAATCGGTATTCGAACTCTTTATTCAATTTGACCAAGTAAATAGAATTACCTAGTAGCCAAGGAATTAAGTAGGAAAACAAGCGGTGGGTACCGGTTGTTTCCCTTTATTGCCAATGTTGGCTTTTAATTCGTTATTTGTTAACCTAGCAAGAGTATTGGTTGAGAGCCTTTGTTTATTAAAAACAAGTGGACGACTCATACCTTTTAGGCTCCATACTAAGTTTGAGTGACTATTAAGTTAACATAGGAGTTACTTAGTCTTTGTCACAATCTTGATTGAGTAGTAGAGGTATCAGGCGGCGTAGGCCGGCTAGACCCCTTGATTCACCAATGTTTGTTGGCTATTAACTCAATAGGTTATCCAGTAGGAATAGGGGTTCGAGTGCCCTTGTTTGTTTAAAACAGGCGGACGACTCAAACTTTTTAGATTCCATACCAAATTTGAAGGAGTGACTATGAGTTAACTTTGGAGTTACTCAGTCGCCATCACTTTTGTTTGAGAAGTAGAGGTACCAGGCGGCGTAGGCCGGCTAGACCCCTTGATTCGCCAATGTTTGTTGGCTATTAACTCAATAGGTACCCCCTGCATTTATCCCAAGTAATACAGGCGGTCATCTGACTCAGATGTCAACTGCTACCACTGGTTTGGTTAGTGATAGAGTTATCCTTGTCTCAAAAACGGCTACGTGGTTGCCCTTGGGGACAGTCGTATAGGTGCCGTGTAATTAGTTTATAGAACAATGTTCCACCCAAAAGGGAGCTGCTCTCTGCGACGAATTTCATCCTGAGGGATGCCGTCGGACGCCTGCTATGATGTTGGGACAGGTCGAATTAGTTTTGTAGTTTTGATCAGGTGGCTTGGCGCCTGGTCTGATCATTCGGCCGGTGGCCTTGGTAAGTTCTTGGTGAACGTAGGTGCTAAGTAAAAGAAGGGTAGCCGCCTGTTAGTTACAGGATCGGCCAGGCCCTAATCTTTTTAGCTAAGTATTGTGAGTAAAATACTCGATGGAGAGTAGCCGACTGTAAAGGAACAGACGACATGCCCCTCTAAAGATAACGAGTGAAACTCAATGGAGAGTAGCCGACTGTAAAGGTACAGACGGCATGCCCCTCTGGAGATAGAGTAAAAAAAACTCAATGGAGAGTAGCCGACTGTAAAGGTACAGACGGCATGCCCCTCGTAATACAAAATTGAATAGTAAGTGCAAACTTTATTAAGTAGCTCTTTACTTTACATCATTCAGAAAAAATATTTTTTAAGGTTATCTACATTCCAGGTTCGAGGCAACGGTTGTCCGTCTGGTGTTTCCAGACGGTAGGTACCGTCCCTGACTTCCGCATAGATTCGGTAGGGTCCTTCCCAGTTGGGAGTTAGTTTGCCAGACTCATTAGCCCTACCAACTGCTTCCATTTTTCTAAGTACAAAGTCCCCTACTTTGAGTGGACGCCTGTGTACTTTTTTGTTGTATGATCTAGTCATTCTCAGGCGATAGATCTCATGGCGCAAAACAGCATTGCCCCTCTTTTCAGGAAGTGAGTCTAATGCCAGGCGCATAGCTTCCCAGTTTGCCTCTTCGTCATATAGCATTACTCGAAGAGTCGGCTCGTAGTGTTCTATTGGAAGAACAGCTTCTGCACCATAAGTTAGGAGGAAGGGAGTTTCTCCAGTCGCCCCTTTTTTCAGTCGTCCTAATGGCCCAAAGAACATGTGGTAGTTCATCTGCCCATAGGCCGCCTGCTCGTTCAATCTTTTTCTTGAGACCGTCTGAGATGATTTTATTAAAGGCTTCTACCTGGCCGTTTGCTTGTGGACGGCCGACAGATGCAAAGTAATGTGCAATTCCTTGGTCTCCCAACCAGCTTTTGAGAACAGGCGTCTCAAATTGGGGACCATTATCAAAAACCATAGACATGGGAACCCCGAACCGAGTGATGACGTTTTTCCAAATGAATGAAATTACATCTTTCGTCTTGATTCCCTTTACAGCCTCCGCCTCTACCCATTTAGTGAAGTAGTCAACGGCAACAAGTATATACCTTCTGCCGCCTGTAGCAGGCGTATATGGACCCAGAATGTCCATGCCCCACTTAGCAAACGGTAGTGGGCTGTGAATGGTAGTGAGGTCAGTAGCCGGACGGTGAATTAATTTGCCAAACCTTTGGCACTTGTCACATTTTTTCACCATCTCCATTGCATCTGCTTCCAAAGTAGGCCAAAAGTAGCCCTGCCGCCTTGCCCTTTGAGCAAGCATCCTACCACCTATATGGGAAGCACAGAAACCAGAGTGAAGATCATCTAGTATCTCTCGTCCCTTTTCAGGAGTAACACACTTTAAGAAGGGTTGAAGGTGCCCCCTCTTGTGAAGTTCTCCCTGTATCATTTCAAAACAGGAGGCTCGTTTTTTCAGTGCTGCCGCCTGTTGAGGATCATCCGGCAGTGTACCGTTTGTCAGATATGCCCTGATTGAATCCATCCAGGTTGAGCTTCTGTCTAGAATTCCAATAGGATTTTCCTCGATGCTTCTCTTCTCCATTACTTCCCAAAACACAGTTCGAGGAGTATCGGAGGAGGCGGATGATGCTAATTTCGAAAGTGCATCTGCCTGGTTGTTTTCTGATCTCGGCACTTGGATCAGATGGAAATCCTCAAGGGAGCCGACCGCTTGTCGGACCGCCTGTAAATACTTGATCATGGCCGGATGTGTTGCTTCGTATTCGCCATTGTACTGACTCACTATCAGTTGTGAATCAGAACAGGCGTCTATTTTCCTTGCTCCTGCCGCCTTACACATGCGGATCCCGGCTAGTAAAGCTTCATATTTTGCCTCATTGTTTGAAGCCTGGAAACTGAAGCGTAGAGCATACTCGAACCTGTCGCCCTCTGGAGATTGACATACGACGCCTGCTCCACAACCGTTTGAAGTAGAGCTTCCGTCCACATATACCTTCCAGACTTGGTCTGGAACTTGAGAGTCAGGAGGACGAGTCATCTCTACAATAAAGTCAGCAAAGGCTTGCCCCTTCACTGCTTTTCTAGGCTCGAAAGTAACTTCGAGACTCTGCATTTCTATGGCCCATTTGATCATTCGTCCGGAGGACTCCATGGTGGTAAGGGGCCGCTTGATCGGTTGGTCGGTATACACGACGACTGCATGTGCCAGAAAGTAGGGCTTCAATTTTTTAACAGCCATGAAGAGTGCAAGACCAAATTTCTCCACTAGGGGATACCTCAACTCGGCATTTTTCAGTACGTGACTGACAAAGTAGACCGGAAGTTGACAGCCGTCCTTTCAGCAAGGAGCACCGCGCTTAGCGCATGATCAGAGACGGCCAGGTACATGTAGAGATTTTCTTTGGGCAAAGGGCTGACCAGCCTCGGCAAGGAATGCAAGTGAACCTTTAATTTCTGGAAGGCGGCCTCAGCATCCGGCCCCCATTCAAACCTTGCCTTCTTCTTAATTGCCTGGAAAAAGTATAGGCATTTGTCGCCTGATCGGCTTAGGAATCTTCCCAAGGCCGCCAGACAACCTGTTAACTTCTGAACCTCTCGGACGGTACGAGGCGACTGCATGTCAATGACCGCCTGTACCTTCTCAGGGTTCGCCTCTATTCCTCTCTGGTTGATAAGGAATCCGAGAAATTTCCCAGACTCAACTCCAAATACACATTTCTTGGGATTGAGCATGACATGGTGCCGCCTGAGTGTGGCGAAAGTTTCTCGGAGGTCCGTCAGATGATCTTCCTGAAGTTTAGTCTTGACAATCATATCATCAATGTATGCCTCGACGTTTCTCCCAATCTGATCAAAGAACACTGTGTTTATCATTCGTTGGAAGGTAGCCGGGGCATTCTTAAGACCAAACGGCATGACCGTGTAACAGTATAATCCCTGATCAGTGACGAAGGCCGTCTTCTCCTGATCTTTCTTCCATAAAGGAATTTGATGAAAACCAGAATAGGCGTCCATAAAACTCATCAAGGCATGGCCGGCTGTTGAGTCGACCAGGTTATCAATTTTAGGCAGAGGGTAACTGTCTTTGGGGCACGCCTTGTTCAAGTCTGTGTAGTCTACACACATTCGCCAGGTGCCATTCGGCTTTTTAACAAGCACCACATTTGCAACCCAATCTGGGAAGTAACATTGCCGAATGAACCCTGCATCAAGTAATTTTTTGACTTCGGCGGCTGCCGCCTGACCTCTTTCTTCACCATGGTTCCGCTTCTTTTGTCGTACCGGCTTCTTTTTCGGATCCACAGCGAGTTTGTGTACTGCCAGATCAGGACTAATGCCTGGCATTTCATGGACTTCAAATGCAAAGATGTCCTTGTATTCTTTCAACAGGTTGTGAAAGTCGTCACCAAGGTTTCTCAGAGCAGTCGTCCCTACTTTGACTGTTCGGTCAGGATGGGAGTCGTCTAATATCAGGTCCGCATGCTCACCAGCCGGCTGAGGGCGGAACTCATCCGGCCGGTCCTCTGCCAATGATTGCTATTTTCTTGCCTTTCTGGCGGACTCTGTCTGGGACGCCTTTCTTTTTCTGTCGCCTATTTCTTGAACAGGCGCACTTTCCTTGACATTGTCAAGGTCTGTTTTTTCTCCACTTGACCCAGTGGCCATAGCAGTGGGCTTGACATCCGAGAGATAGCACTCTCGGGCCATCCTCTGATCTCCCCTTAGGGAGCCGACTGTTCCATTATCCCTTTCAAACTTAAGCAGCATAAGTGACGGGATTATAACAGCCTTGGAATTATTCAGGGTTGGTCGACCCAGAATCATGTTGTAGGCCGAGAGTTCCTCTACCACTAGGAACCGGACTACCATGTGTCGTCCTTCCCCTTTTTCGCCCAGGCGAATGGGTAGATCCACTCGTCCCAGTGGGTGGACGACTCCTCCTCCAAAACCTATTAAAGGGTGGGAGGCCGGATGTATGCAGTCCGTCTGATATTTCAGTTTCGACAGACATTTGCTGCTGATGAGATCTGAAGAGCTCCCGGTATCTATGAGGATTCGGCCAACTCTCTGGTTGGCCACTTTACATTCAACAACGAGAGGGTCGTCATGCGGCCCCCTTATTCCTCCTAGATCCTCTTCAGTGATGACAATCTCAGGAAATGTATATTTGGACGGCTGTTCTTGGTGAACGGAATTTACATCTAACCGCCTTATATTATCTTTGTTGCCCCTAATAGTGGGGCCGCCTCCTGAGAAGCCGCCTGCAATGGTGTAGACGACTGCATCATCTGTATCGGAACTGTCGGCCTGTTGATTCTTTTTGGCCGACTGCTTTTTTGAGGAAGTATTCCCCGTAGATTTCTTGACATAAGTGTCAAGATCACCTTGATCAGCCAAGCGGTCTAGGTACCGCATGAGACTGATGCAGTCATTGGTGTGATGACCAATGTCATCGTGATAAGCACAGATTTTGTCTTGGTTCCGGTTGCTCGCAGAACCCTTCATGGGGAGCGGCTTCTCAATTGAGAGCCGTCCCTTTATTTCTTTTAGGATAAACTGGTTATCCTTGTTAAACACATACTTTGGGGAGTATGGTTTGAATTCTTTTTTCTTTTTCTGGGCCGGCTGTTTAGAGGAATCAGCCGCCCAAACCTCTTTTCTTTTTTCATCTTTGTTGGACGACTGTTTCTGTCGTCCCTCTCTTTTGTCGAACCTCGTCCCGTCCGACTGTTTCATCGTACATAGATCAGTCGCCTGTATATAGGCTTCTGCTTCAATCAAGGCCTCTTGAAGAGTCGCCACCCTTTTTCGAACTAAATCAAATTTGAAGGTAGACCCGTCTTTGAGACCTCTAAAAAAGTCAGTATAAGCTACCTCATCTGGTAACCCCTGAATCTGTATTCTCATCAGGTTGAACCGCCTGATGTAGGAACGAAGCCCCTCTTTCTCGCCCTGCTGAATTGTTCCCAAATCAAGGGTTGTTTTCTTCGCAGGGATGTTCATTGCGAAGTTGGAGGCAAATAAGTAAGCAAGCGTCCTGAAGCTGTTTACACAACCAGTCGGCAGGTTGCCGAACCATTGCTGTGCAATTCCCTTGAGAGTCGCTGGGAAACACTTGCACCAAGTGGGATCATCCAACCCTTGAAGGTACATCAGGTTGGTGAATGCCATCAGATGGTCTTCTGGGTTAGTAGTGCCGTCATAGGCGCCTACTAGAACATTTTTTACTTTGGCCGGCTGAGCGGCTTCAGTAATTTCCTTGGAGAAGGCCGACGGCTGTTCACCAAGTCTAAGCAGCCGTAGCTGCCAGTCCATAGGTTGGACGTTTTTTGCTGCAGGTCCACCAAATGGAGGTGGCTGCATAAAATACTGTTGTTGCGGCACAAATGGCAAGTTTGGTACCGCCTGTGCACTATGAAAGCCGGACTGACGGGAGGTGCCGCCTGACTGACTCTCATGGTACGACTGAGTTGGCCTCATCGAGGCATTTCGCAAACTGTCCTGAAAATTTGAAGTAGAAGCCGACTCTGATAATCGGTCACTCTTCTTCTGCTCTAGCAGGTGCCGAGCATCTGTGAACGTTTGCTTTGACCCGTTCGCCTGAATATGACGAACCGGTTTCCTATTTCCCGTAGGATAACGGAGTTTTGTGAAATCAAGAGCAGACGGCTCCCGCTTCTTGGATTTAGGATGGGGAGTCGCCTCTCGCCCTTGAACTGGCTTCCTCTTCAGTGAAGGGGAAGGTTTCTTGGCTGACTGCTCTTTGACTGAAGCAGGCGGTTTTTTGTTGATCAACTCTTGGATCTCTCCCTTGAAGTCCCTCATGAAGGTCATGAGTTCGTTCCTTGTGATGGGAGCAGACCCATCAGTCGGCTGTTGCCGAGCAAGCGATGCGCCTGCTGGCTCGCTTCCTGTTTGAGGACACTCCCGTTCCCTCATTTCGGTATGACGGGTACGTCGGGCCCTTAGGGTCCCGTCTGGAGCTGTATGAGTTTCAACTTCAAATTCACTTTCGGTATCATGGTCCGACTGAACTTGAGGGTCGTCTAGGGGACGCCTCTCTTCTGGAGTCGGTACAGACTTGGATGCCATCTCTGAAGTACTCTCCCCACAGACGGCGCCAAATGTTTCGGGGTTTTCTGATGTCCTGCGGGAGAGTTACAATTCCGAGACTGGAACCGGACGCCTGTACCTGCAAAATAACGGAGACTCCTGAGAGCTCCGCCTCCAACGGTCAAGTTAGTACCCGATTAAGGAGTAATCAATACAGAAATTAAAGTAATGAGATCTCTCTAGGTGAGAGTTCTTAGCGTTGGTAATCTGCGTTGTTAGCGAGATTAGCCGGTTGTTAATAACTCTGTTCTTCTCTGCTTGATCTCTTAATTATTCGATCCTGATTAATGAGGATTAATCGAGTATTTATAGCCTTGGGAAGCGTGCAACTCTCTAGGTTTAAGGTAAACCTAGGGCTGACCGGGCCTCTAGACTGAATTGGGCCTTGATGGCCGGTTGTCCCATTTGGCATGGGTGGACACGTGGCGTGTCTTAAGTGGTCCGTGGAGGACGTATCTGTGATTGACACGTGCAGGTTCCTGTTGGCCTTCGTGAAGAACACGTGGCGGAACCTGGTTGGTCCACTTGTCAGACGGTGATTGGTGGATAAAAATCCCCTAATCAAAAGCTATTTTAATTAAATGAATGTCAAATACATTCTACAAAGCTAATTGAATCAAATGAAAGTCTAACGCAATCAAATAAAGCTATTTGAGTCAAATGAAAGTCAAATACGTTCTACAAAGCTAATCGAATCAAATGAAAGTCAAACACATTCAAACAAATCTATTTGAATCAAATGAAAGTTAAATACATTCTACAAAGCTAATTGAATCAAATGAATGTCAAACACATTCAAACAAAGCTATTTGAATCAAATGAAAGTCAAACACATTCAAACAAAGCTATTTGAATCAAATGAGAGTCAAATACATTCAAACAAAGCGAATTAAATCAAATGAAAGTCAAATACGTTCTACAAAGCTAATTGAATCAAATGAAAGTCTAACACAATCAAATAAAGCTATATGAGTCAAATGAAAGTCAAACACATTCAAACAAAGTTGGTTAAATTAAATGGAAGTGAAATGTATTCTACAAAGCTAATTGAATCAAATGAAAGTTAAACGCATTCTAACAAAGCTATTTGAATCAAATGAGAGTCAAATACATTTTACAAAGCTAATTGAATCAAATGAAAGTCAAACACATTTAAACAAAGCTAATTGAATCAAATGTAAGTCAAATACATTCAACAAAGCTAATTGAATCAAATGAAAGTCAAACACATTCAAACAAAGCTAATCGAATCAAATGAAAGTCAAGCACATTCAAACAAAGCTATTTTAATCAAATGAATGTCAAATACATTCTACAAAGCTAATTGAATCAAATGAATGTCAAACACATTCAAACAAAGCTATTTGAATCAAATGAAAGTCAAACACATTCAAACAAAGCTATTTGAATCAAATGAGAGTCAAATACATTCAAACAAAGCAAATTAAATCAAATAAAAGTCTAATACATTCTACAAAGCTAATTGAATTAAATTAAAGTCAAACACATTCAAACAAAGCTAATTGAATCAAATGAAAGTGAAATGCATTCTACAAAGCAAATTGAATTCAATGAAATTCAAACACATTCAAACAAAGCTATTTGAATCAAATGACAATCAAATACATTCTACAAAGCTAATTGAATCAATTGAAAGTCAAACACATTCAAACAAAGCTATTTGAATCAAATGAAAGTCAAATACATTCTACAAAGCTAATTGAATCAAATGAAAGTCAAACACATTCAAACAAAGCTAATTGAATCAAATGAAAGTCAAACACATTCAAACAAAACTATTTTAATTAAATGAATGTCAAATACATTCTACAAAGCTAATTGAATCAAATGAAAGTCAAACACATTCAAACAAAGGTATTTGAAGAAAATGAAAGTCAAATACGTTCTACAAAGCTAATTGTATCAAATGAAAGTCAAACGCAATCAAATAAAGCTATTTGAGTCAAATGAAAGTCAAACACATTCAAACAAAGTTGGTTAAATTAAATGAAAGTGAAATGTATTCTACAAAGCTAATTGAATCAAATGAAAGTTAAACGCATTCAAACAAAGCTATTTGAATCAAATGAGAGTCAAATACATTTTACAAAGCTAATTGAATCAAATGAAAGTTAAACACATTTAAACAAAGCTAATTGAATCAAATGTAAGTCAAATACATTCAACAAAGCTAATTGAATCAAATGAAAGTCAAACACATTCAAACAAAGCTAATCGAATCAAATGAAAGTCAAGCACATTCAAACAAAGCTATTTTAATCAAATGAATGTCAAATACATTCTACAAAGCTAATTGAAACAAATGAATGTCAAACACATTCAAACAAAGCTATTTGAATCAAATGAAAGTCAAATACGTTCTACAAAGCTATTTGAATCAAATGAGAGTCAAGTACATTCAAACAAAGCGAATTAAATCAAATAAAAGTCTAATACATTCTACAAAGCTAATTGAATTAAATTAAAGTCAAACACATTCAAACAAAGCTAATTGAATCAAATGAAAGTGAAATGCATTCTACAAAGCAAATTGAATTAAATGAAATTCAAACACATTCAAACAAAGCTATTTGAATCAAATGACAATCAAATACATTCTACAAAGCTAATTGAATCAAATGAAAGTCAAACACATTCAAACAAAGCTAATTGAATCAAATGAAAGTCTAACACATTCAAACAAAGCTATTTTAATTAAATGAATGTCAAATACATTCTACAAAGCTAATTGAATTAAATGAAAGTCAAACACATTCAAACAAAGCTATTTGAAGCAAATGAAAGTCAAATACATTCTACAAAGAAAATTGAAACAAATGAAAGTCAAACACAGTGAAACAAAGTTATTTGAATCAAATGAAAGTCAAATACATTCTACAAAGCTAATTGAATCAAATGAAAGTCAAACACATTCAAACAAAGCTAATTTAATCAAATGAAAGTCAAACACATTCAAACAAAGCTATTTTAATTAAATGAATAGCAAATACATTCTACAAAGCTAATTGAATCAAATGAAAGTCAAATACATTCAAACAAAGGTATTTGAAGAAAATGAAAGTCAAATACGTTCTACAAAGCTAATTAAATCAAATGAAAGTCAAACTCATTCAAACAAAGCTATTTGAATCAAATGAAAGTTAAATACATTCTACAAAGCTAATTGAATCAAATGAATGTCAAACACATTCAAACAAAGCTATTTGAATCAATTGAAAGTCAAATACATTCTACAAAGCTGATGGAATCATATGTAAGTCAAACGCATTCAAACAAAGCTATTTGAATCAAAGGAAAGTCAAATACGTTCTACAAAGCTAATTATATCAAATGAAAGTCTAACGCAATCAAATAAAGCTATTTGAGTAAAATGAAAGCCAAACACATTCAAACAAAGTTGGTTAAATTAAATGAAAGTGAAATGTATTCTACAAAACTAATTGAATCAAATGAAAGTTAAACGCATTCAAACAAAGCTATTTGAATCAAATGAGAGTCAAATACATTTTACAAAGCTAATTGAATCAAATGAATGTCAAACACATTCAAACAAAGCTATTTGAATCAAATGAAAGTCAAACACATTCAAACAAAGCTATTTGAATCAAATGAGAGTCAAATACATTCAAACAAAGCGAATTAAATCAAATAAAAGTCTAATACATTCTACAAAGCTAATTGAATTAAAGTAAAGTCAAACACATTCAAACAAAGCTAATTGAATCAAATGAAAGTGAAATGCATTCTACAAAGCAAATTGAATTAAATGAAATTCAAACACATTCAAACAAAGCTATTG
Source organism: Chenopodium quinoa (assembly GCF_001683475.1). Classification (NCBI taxonomy): domain Eukaryota; kingdom Viridiplantae; phylum Streptophyta; class Magnoliopsida; order Caryophyllales; family Amaranthaceae; genus Chenopodium; species Chenopodium quinoa. The sequence goes on from NW_018744745.1 coordinate 2,209,937, forward strand.
AATCAAATGACAATCAAATACATTCTACAAAGTTAATTGAATCAAATGAAAGTCAAACACATTCAAACAAAGCTAATTGAATCAAATGAAAGTCAAACACATTCAAACAAAGCTATTTGAATCAAATGAGAGTCAAATACATTCAAACAAAGCGAATTAAATCAAATGAAAGTCAAATACGTTCTACAAAGCTAATTGAATCAAATGAAAGTCTAACACAATCAAATAAAGCTATATGAGTCAAATGAAAGTCAAACACATTCAAACAAAGTTGGTTAAATTAAATGGAAGTGAAATGTATTCTACAAAGCTAATTGAATCAAATGAAAGTTAAACGCATTCTAACAAAGCTATTTGAATCAAATGAGAGTCAAATACATTTTACAAAGCTAATTGAATCAAATGAAAGTCAAACACATTTAAACAAAGCTAATTGAATCAAATGTAAGTCAAATACATTCAACAAAGCTAATTGAATCAAATGAAAGTCAAACACATTCAAACAAAGCTAATCGAATCAAATGAAAGTCAAGCACATTCAAACAAAGCTATTTTAATCAAATGAATGTCAAATACATTCTACAAAGCTAATTGAATCAAATGAATGTCAAACACATTCAAACAAAGCTATTTGAATCAAATGAAAGTCAAACACATTCAAACAAAGCTATTTGAATCAAATGAGAGTCAAATACATTCAAACAAAGCAAATTAAATCAAATAAAAGTCTAATACATTCTACAAAGCTAATTGAATTAAATTAAAGTCAAACACATTCAAACAAAGCTAATTGAATCAAATGAAAGTGAAATGCATTCTACAAAGCAAATTGAATTCAATGAAATTCGAACACATTCAAACAAAGCTATTTGAATCAAATGACAATCAAATACATTCTACAAAGCTAATTGAATCAATTGAAAGTCAAACACATTCAAACAAAGCTATTTGAATCAAATGAAAGTCAAATACATTCTACAAAGCTAATTGAATCAAATGAAAGTCAAACACATTCAAACAAAGCTAATTGAATCAAATGAAAGTCAAACACATTCAAACAAAACTATTTTAATTAAATGAATGTCAAATACATTCTACAAAGCTAATTGAATCAAATGAAAGTCAAACACATTCAAACAAAGGTATTTGAAGAAAATGAAAGTCAAATACGTTCTACAAAGCTAATTGTATCAAATGAAAGTCAAACGCAATCAAATAAAGCTATTTGAGTCAAATGAAAGTCAAACACATTCAAACAAAGTTGGTTAAATTAAATGAAAGTGAAATGTATTCTACAAAGCTAATTGAATCAAATGAAAGTTAAACGCATTCAAACAAAGCTATTTGAATCAAATGAGAGTCAAATACATTTTACAAAGCTAATTGAATCAAATGAAAGTCAAACACATTTAAACAAAGCTAATTGAATCAAATGTAAGTCAAATACATTCAACAAAGCTAATTGAATCAAATGAAAGTCAAACACATTCAAACAAAGCTAATCGAATCAAATGAAAGTCAAGCACATTCAAACAAAGCTATTTTAATCAAATGAATGTCAAATACATTCTACAAAGCTAATTGAAACAAATGAATGTCAAACACATTCAAACAAAGCTATTTGAATCAAATGAAAGTCAAATACGTTCTACAAAGCTATTTGAATCAAATGAGAGTCAAGTACATTCAAACAAAGCGAATTAAATCAAATAAAAGTCTAATACATTCTACAAAGCTAATTGAATTAAATTAAAGTCAAACACATTCAAACAAAGCTAATTGAATCAAATGAAAGTGAAATGCATTCTACAAAGCAAATTGAATTAAATGAAATTCAAACACATTCAAACAAAGCTATTTGAATCAAATGACAATCAAATACATTCTACAAAGCTAATTGAATCAAATGAAAGTCAAACACATTCAAACAAAGCTAATTGAATCAAATGAAAGTCTAACACATTCAAACAAAGCTATTTTAATTAAATGAATGTCAAATACATTCTACAAAGCTAATTGAATTAAATGAAAGTCAAACACATTCAAACAAAGCTATTTGAAGCAAATGAAAGTCAAATACATTCTACAAAGAAAATTGAAACAAATGAAAGTCAAACACAGTGAAACAAAGTTATTTGAATCAAATGAAAGTCAAATACATTCTACAAAGCTAATTGAATCAAATGAAAGTCAAACACATTCAAACAAAGCTAATTTAATCAAATGAAAGTCAAACACATTCAAACAAAGCTATTTTAATTAAATGAATAGCAAATACATTCTACAAAGCTAATTGAATCAAATGAAAGTCAAATACATTCAAACAAAGGTATTTGAAGAAAATGAAAGTCAAATACGTTCTACAAAGCTAATTAAATCAAATGAAAGTCAAACTCATTCAAACAAAGCTATTTGAATCAAATGAAAGTTAAATACATTCTACAAAGCTAATTGAATCAAATGAATGTCAAACACATTCAAACAAAGCTATTTGAATCAATTGAAAGTCAAATACATTCTACAAAGCTGATGGAATCATATGTAAGTCAAACGCATTCAAACAAAGCTATTTGAATCAAAGGAAAGTCAAATACGTTCTACAAAGCTAATTATATCAAATGAAAGTCTAACGCAATCAAATAAAGCTATTTGAGTAAAATGAAAGCCAAACACATTCAAACAAAGTTGGTTAAATTAAATTAAAGTGAAATGTATTCTACAAAGCTAATTGAATCAAATGAAAGTTAAACGCATTCAAACAAAGCTATTTGAATCAAATGAGAGTCAAATACATTTTACAAAGCTAATTGAATCAAATGAAAGTCAAACACATTTAAACAAAGCTAATTGAATCAAATGTAAGTCAAATACATTCAACAAAGCTAATTGAATCAAATGAAAGTCAAACACATTCAAACAAAGCTAATCGAATCAAATGAAAGTCAAGCACATTCAAACAAAGCTATTTTAATCAAATGAATGTCAAATACATTCTACAAAGCTAATTGAAACAAATGAATGTCAAACACATTCAAACAAAGCTATTTGAATCAAATGAAAGTCAAATACGTTCTACAAAGCTATTTGAATCAAATGAGAGTCAAGTACATTCAAACAAAGCGAATTAAATCAAATAAAAGTCTAATACATTCTACAAAGCTAATTGAATTAAATTAAAGTCAAACACATTCAAACAAAGCTAATTGAATCAAATGAAAGTGAAATGCATTCTACAAAGCAAATTGAATTAAATGAAATTCAAACACATTCAAACAAAGCTATTTGAATCAAATGACAATCAAATACATTCTACAAAGCTAATTGAATCAAATGAAAGTCAAACACATTCAAACAAAGCTAATTGAATCAAATGAAAGTCTAACACATTCAAACAAAGCTATTTTAATTAAATGAATGTCAAATACATTCTACAAAGCTAATTGAATTAAATGAAAGTCAAACACATTCAAACAAAGCTATTTGAAGCAAATGAAAGTCAAATACATTCTACAAAGAAAATTGAAACAAATGAAAGTCAAACACAGTGAAACAAAGTTATTTGAATCAAATGAAAGTCAAATACATTCTACAAAGCTAATTGAATCAAATGAAAGTCAAACACATTCAAACAAAGCTAATTTAATCAAATGAAAGTCAAACACATTCAAACAAAGCTATTTTAATTAAATGAATAGCAAATACATTCTACAAAGCTAATTGAATCAAATGAAAGTCAAATACATTCAAACAAAGGTATTTGAAGAAAATGAAAGTCAAATACGTTCTACAAAGCTAATTAAATCAAATGAAAGTCAAACTCATTCAAACAAAGCTATTTGAATCAAATGAAAGTTAAATACATTCTACAAAGCTAATTGAATCAAATGAATGTCAAACACATTCAAACAAAGCTATTTGAATCAATTGAAAGTCAAATACATTCTACAAAGCTGATGGAATCATATGTAAGTCAAACACATTCAAACAAAGCTATTTGAATCAAAGGAAAGTCAAATACGTTCTACAAAGCTAATTATATCAAATGAAAGTCTAACGCAATCAAATAAAGCTATTTGAGTAAAATGAAAGCCAAACACATTCAAACAAAGTTGGTTAAATTAAATGAAAGTGAAATGTATTCTACAAAGCTAATTGAATCAAATGAAAGTTAAACGCATTCAAACAAAGCTATTTGAATCAAATGAGAGTCAAATACATTTTACAAAGCTAATTGAATCAAATGAATGTCAAACACATTCAAACAAAGCTATTTGAATCGAATGAAAGTCAAACACATTCAAACAAAGCTATTTGAATCAAATGAGAGTCAAATACATTCAAACAAAGCGAATTAAATCAAATAAAAGTCTAATACATTCTACAAAGCTAATTGAATTAAATTAAAGTCAAACACATTCAAACAAAGCTAATTGAATCAAATGAAAGTGAAATGCATTCTACAAAGCAAATTGAATTAAATGAAATTCAAACACATTCAAACAAAGCTATTGAATCAAATGACAATCAAATACATTCTACAAAGTTAATTGAATCAAATGAAAGTCAAACACATTCAAACAAAGCTAATTTAATCAAATGAAAGTCAAACACATTCAAACAAAGCTATTTTAATTAAATGAATAGCAAATACATTCTACAAAGCTAATTGAATCAAATGAAAGTCAAATACATTCAAACAAAGGTATTTGAAGAAAATGAAAGTCAAATACGTTCTACAAAGCTAATTAAATCAAATGAAAGTCAAACTCATTCAAACAAAGCTATTTGAATCAAATGAAAGTTAAATACATTCTACAAAGCTAATTGAATCAAATGAATGTCAAACACATTCAAACAAAGCTATTTGAATCAATTGAAAGTCAAATACATTCTACAAAGCTGATGGAATCATATGTAAGTCAAACGCATTCAAACAAAGCTATTTGAATCAAAGGAAAGTCAAATACGTTCTACAAAGCTAATTATATCAAATGAAAGTCTAACGCAATCAAATAAAGCTATTTGAGTAAAATGAAAGCCAAACACATTCAAACAAAGTTGGTTAAATTAAATTAAAGTGAAATGTATTCTACAAAGCTAATTGAATCAAATGAAAGTTAAACGCATTCAAACAAAGCTATTTGAATCAAATGAGAGTCAAATACATTTTACAAAGCTAATTGAATCAAATGAAAGTCAAACACATTTAAACAAAGCTAATTGAATCAAATGTAAGTCAAATACATTCAACAAAGCTAATTGAATCAAATGAAAGTCAAACACATTCAAACAAAGCTAATCGAATCAAATGAAAGTCAAGCACATTCAAACAAAGCTATTTTAATCAAATGAATGTCAAATACATTCTACAAAGCTAATTGAAACAAATGAATGTCAAACACATTCAAACAAAGCTATTTGAATCAAATGAAAGTCAAATACGTTCTACAAAGCTATTTGAATCAAATGAGAGTCAAGTACATTCAAACAAAGCGAATTAAATCAAATAAAAGTCTAATACATTCTACAAAGCTAATTGAATTAAATTAAAGTCAAACACATTCAAACAAAGCTAATTGAATCAAATGAAAGTGAAATGCATTCTACAAAGCAAATTGAATTAAATGAAATTCAAACACATTCAAACAAAGCTATTTGAATCAAATGACAATCAAATACATTCTACAAAGCTAATTGAATCAAATGAAAGTCAAACACATTCAAACAAAGCTAATTGAATCAAATGAAAGTCTAACACATTCAAACAAAGCTATTTTAATTAAATGAATGTCAAATACATTCTACAAAGCTAATTGAATTAAATGAAAGTCAAACACATTCAAACAAAGCTATTTGAAGCAAATGAAAGTCAAATACATTCTACAAAGAAAATTGAAACAAATGAAAGTCAAACACAGTGAAACAAAGTTATTTGAATCAAATGAAAGTCAAATACATTCTACAAAGCTAATTGAATCAAATGAAAGTCAAACACATTCAAACAAAGCTAATTTAATCAAATGAAAGTCAAACACATTCAAACAAAGCTATTTTAATTAAATGAATAGCAAATACATTCTACAAAGCTAATTGAATCAAATGAAAGTCAAATACATTCAAACAAAGGTATTTGAAGAAAATGAAAGTCAAATACGTTCTACAAAGCTAATTAAATCAAATGAAAGTCAAACTCATTCAAACAAAGCTATTTGAATCAAATGAAAGTTAAATACATTCTACAAAGCTAATTGAATCAAATGAATGTCAAACACATTCAAACAAAGCTATTTGAATCAATTGAAAGTCAAATACATTCTACAAAGCTGATGGAATCATATGTAAGTCAAACACATTCAAACAAAGCTATTTGAATCAAAGGAAAGTCAAATACGTTCTACAAAGCTAATTATATCAAATGAAAGTCTAACGCAATCAAATAAAGCTATTTGAGTAAAATGAAAGCCAAACACATTCAAACAAAGTTGGTTAAATTAAATGAAAGTGAAATGTATTCTACAAAGCTAATTGAATCAAATGAAAGTTAAACGCATTCAAACAAAGCTATTTGAATCAAATGAGAGTCAAATACATTTTACAAAGCTAATTGAATCAAATGAATGTCAAACACATTCAAACAAAGCTATTTGAATCGAATGAAAGTCAAACACATTCAAACAAAGCTATTTGAATCAAATGAGAGTCAAATACATTCAAACAAAGCGAATTAAATCAAATAAAAGTCTAATACATTCTACAAAGCTAATTGAATTAAATTAAAGTCAAACACATTCAAACAAAGCTAATTGAATCAAATGAAAGTGAAATGCATTCTACAAAGCAAATTGAATTAAATGAAATTCAAACACATTCAAACAAAGCTATTGAATCAAATGACAATCAAATACATTCTACAAAGTTAATTGAATCAAATGAAAGTCAAACACATTCAAACAAAGCTAATTGAATCAAATGAAAGTCAAACACATTCAAACAAAGCTATTTGAATCAAATGAGAGTCAAATACATTCAAACAAAGCGAATTAAATCAAATGAAAGTCAAATACGTTCTACAAAGCTAATTGAATCAAATGAAAGTCTAACACAATCAAATAAAGCTATATGAGTCAAATGAAAGTCAAACACATTCAAACAAAGTTGGTTAAATTAAATGGAAGTGAAATGTATTCTACAAAGCTAATTGAATCAAATGAAAGTTAAACGCATTCTAACAAAGCTATTTGAATCAAATGAGAGTCAAATACATTTTACAAAGCTAATTGAATCAAATGAAAGTCAAACACATTTAAACAAAGCTAATTGAATCAAATGTAAGTCAAATACATTCAACAAAGCTAATTGAATCAAATGAAAGTCAAACACTTTCAAACAAAGCTAATCGAATCAAATGAAAGTCAAGCACATTCAAACAAAGCTATTTTAATCAAATGAATGTCAAATACATTCTACAAAGCTAATTGAATCAAATGAATGTCAAACACATTCAAACAAAGCTATTTGAATCAAATGAAAGTCAAACACATTCAAACAAAGCTATTTGAATCAAATGAGAGTCAAATACATTCAAACAAAGCAAATTAAATCAAATAAAAGTCTAATACATTCTACAAAGCTAATTGAATTAAATTAAAGTCAAACACATTCAAACAAAGCTAATTGAATCAAATGAAAGTGAAATGTATTCTACAAAGCAAATTGAATTCAATGAAATTCAAACACATTCAAACAAAGCTATTTGAATCAAATGACAATCAAATACATTCTACAAAGCTAATTGAATCAATTGAAAGTCAAACACATTCAAACAAAGCTATTTGAATCAAATGAAAGTCAAATACATTCTACAAAGCTAATTGAATCAAATGAAAGTCAAACACATTCAAACAAAGCTAATTGAATCAAATGAAAGTCAAACACATTCAAACAAAACTATTTTAATTAAATGAATGTCAAATACATTCTACAAAGCTAATTGAATCAAATGAAAGTCAAACACATTCAAACAAAGGTATTTGAAGAAAATGAAAGTCAAATACGTTCTACAAAGCTAATTGTATCAAATGAAAGTCAAACGCAATCAAATAAAGCTATTTGAGTCAAATGAAAGTCAAACACATTCAAACAAAGTTGGTTAAATTAAATGAAAGTGAAATGTATTCTACAAAGCTAATTGAATCAAATGAAAGTTAAACGCATTCAAACAAAGCTATTTGAATCAAATGAGAGTCAAATACATTTTACAAAGCTAATTGAATCAAATGAAAGTCAAACACATTTAAACAAAGCTAATTGAATCAAATGTAAGTCAAATACATTCAACAAAGCTAATTGAATCAAATGAAAGTCAAACACATTCAAACAAAGCTAATCGAATCAAATGAAAGTCAAGCACATTCAAACAAAGCTATTTTAATCAAATGAATGTCAAATACATTCTACAAAGCTAATTGAAACAAATGAATGTCAAACACATTCAAACAAAGCTATTTGAATCAAATGAAAGTCAAATACGTTCTACAAAGCTATTTGAATCAAATGAGAGTCAAGTACATTCAAACAAAGCGAATTAAATCAAATAAAAGTCTAATACATTCTACAAAGCTAATTGAATTAAATTAAAGTCAAACACATTCAAACAAAGCTAATTGAATCAAATGAAAGTGAAATGCATTCTACAAAGCAAATTGAATTAAATGAAATTCAAACACATTCAAACAAAGCTATTTGAATCAAATGACAATCAAATACATTCTACAAAGCTAATTGAATCAAATGAAAGTCAAACACATTCAAACAAAGCTAATTGAATCAAATGAAAGTCTAACACATTCAAACAAAGCTATTTTAATTAAATGAATGTCAAATACATTCTACAAAGCTAATTGAATTAAATGAAAGTCAAACACATTCAAACAAAGCTATTTGAAGCAAATGAAAGTCAAATACATTCTACAAAGAAAATTGAAACAAATGAAAGTCAAACACAGTGAAACAAAGTTATTTGAATCAAATGAAAGTCAAATACATTCTACAAAGCTAATTGAATCAAATGAAAGTCAAACACATTCAAACAAAGCTAATTTAATCAAATGAAAGTCAAACACATTCAAACAAAGCTATTTTAATTAAATGAATAGCAAATACATTCTACAAAGCTAATTGAATCAAATGAAAGTCAAATACATTCAAACAAAGGTATTTGAAGAAAATGAAAGTCAAATACGTTCTACAAAGCTAATTAAATCAAATGAAAGTCAAACTCATTCAAACAAAGCTATTTGAATCAAATGAAAGTTAAATACATTCTACAAAGCTAATTGAATCAAATGAATGTCAAACACATTCAAACAAAGCTATTTGAATCAATTGAAAGTCAAATACATTCTACAAAGCTGATGGAATCATATGTAAGTCAAACGCATTCAAACAAAGCTATTTGAATCAAAGGAAAGTCAAATACGTTCTACAAAGCTAATTATATCAAATGAAAGTCTAACGCAATCAAATAAAGCTATTTGAGTAAAATGAAAGCCAAACACATTCAAACAAAGTTGGTTAAATTAAATGAAAGTGAAATGTATTCTACAAAGCTAATTGAATCAAATGAAAGTTAAACGCATTCAAACAAAGCTATTTGAATCAAATGAGAGTCAAATACATTTTACAAAGCTAATTGAATCAAATGAAAGTCAAACACATTTAAACAAAGCTAATTGAATCAAATGTAAGTCAAATACATTCAACAAAGCTAATTGAATCAAATGAAAGTCAAACACATTCAAACAAAGCTAATCGAATCAAATGAAAGTCAAGCACATTCAACCAAAGCTATTTTAATCAAATGAATGTCAAATACATTCTACAAAGCTAATTGAAACAAATGAATGTCAAACACATTCAAACAAAGCTATTTGAATCAAATGAAAGTCAAATACGTTCTACAAAGCTATTTGAATCAAATGAGAGTCAAGTACATTCAAACAAAGCGAATTAAATCAAATAAAAGTCTAATACATTCTACAAAGCTAATTGAATTAAATTAAAGTCAAACACATTCAAACAAAGCTAATTGAATCAAATGAAAGTGAAATGCATTCTACAAAGCAAATTGAATTAAATGAAATTCAAACACATTCAAACAAAGCTATTTGAATCAAATGACAATCAAATACATTCTACAAAGCTAATTGAATCAAATGAAAGTCAAACACATTCAAACAAAGCTAATTGAATCAAATGAAAGTCTAACACATTCAAACAAAGCTATTTTAATTAAATGAATGTCAAATACATTCTACAAAGCTAATTGAATTAAATGAAAGTCAAACACATTCAAACAAAGCTATTTGAAGCAAATGAAAGTCAAATACATTCTACAAAGAAAATTGAAACAAATGAAAGTCAAACACAGTGAAACAAAGTTATTTGAATCAAATGAAAGTCAAATACATTCTACAAAGCTAATTGAATCAAATGAAAGTCAAACACATTCAAACAAAGCTAATTTAATCAAATGAAAGTCAAACACATTCAAACAAAGCTATTTTAATTAAATGAATAGCAAATACATTCTACAAAGCTAATTGAATCAAATGAAAGTCAAATACATTCAAACAAAGGTATTTGAAGAAAATGAAAGTCAAATACGTTCTACAAAGCTAATTAACTCAAATGAAAGTCAAACTCATTCAAACAAAGCTATTTGAATCAAATGAAAGTTAAATACATTCTACAAAGCTAATTGAATCAAATGAATGTCAAACACATTCAAACAAAGCTATTTGAATCAATTGAAAGTCAAATACATTCTACAAAGCTGATGGAATCATATGTAAGTCAAACACATTCAAACAAAGCTATTTGAATCAAAGGAAAGTCAAATACGTTCTACAAAGCTAATTATATCAAATGAAAGTCTAACGCAATCAAATAAAGCTATTTGAGTAAAATGAAAGCCAAACACATTCAAACAAAGTTGGTTAAATTAAATGAAAGTGAAATGTATTCTACAAAGCTAATTGAATCAAATGAAAGTTAAACGCATTCAAACAAAGCTATTTGAATCAAATGAGAGTCAAATACATTTTACAAAGCTAATTGAATCAAATGAATGTCAAACACATTCAAACAAAGCTATTTGAATCGAATGAAAGTCAAACACATTCAAACAAAGCTATTTGAATCAAATGAGAGTCAAATACATTCAAACAAAGCGAATTAAATCAAATAAAAGTCTAATACATTCTACAAAGCTAATTGAATTAAATTAAAGTCAAACACATTCAAACAAAGCTAATTGAATCAAATGAAAGTGAAATGCATTCTACAAAGCAAATTGAATTAAATGAAATTCAAACACATTCAAACAAAGCTATTGAATCAAATGACAATCAAATACATTCTACAAAGTTAATTGAATCAAATGAAAGTCAAACACATTCAAACAAAGCTAATTGAATCAAATGAAAGTCAAACACATTCAAACAAAGCTATTTGAATCAAATGAGAGTCAAATACATTCAAACAAAGCGAATTAAATCAAATGAAAGTCAAATACGTTCTACAAAGCTAATTGAATCAAATGAAAGTCTAACACAATCAAATAAAGCTATATGAGTCAAATGAAAGTCAAACACATTCAAACAAAGTTGGTTAAATTAAATGGAAGTGAAATGTATTCTACAAAGCTAATTGAATCAAATGAAAGTTAAACGCATTCTAACAAAGCTATTTGAATCAAATGAGAGTCAAATACATTTTACAAAGCTAATTGAATCAAATGAAAGTCAAACACATTTAAACAAAGCTAATTGAATCAAATGTAAGTCAAATACATTCAACAAAGCTAATTGAATCAAATGAAAGTCAAACACATTCAAACAAAGCTAATCGAATCAAATGAAAGTCAAGCACATTCAAACAAAGCTATTTTAATCAAATGAATGTCAAATACATTTCTACAAAGCTAATTGAATCAAATGAATGTCAAACACATTCAAACAAAGCTATTTGAATCAAATGAAAGTCAAACACATTCAAACAAAGCTATTTGAATCAAATGAGAGTCAAATACATTCAAACAAAGCAAATTAAATCAAATAAAAGTCTAATACATTCTACAAAGCTAATTGAATTAAATTAAAGTCAAACACATTCAAACAAAGCTAATTGAATCAAATGAAAGTGAAATGCATTCTACAAAGCAAATTGAATTCAATGAAATTCAAACACATTCAAACAAAGCTATTTGAATCAAATGACAATCAAATACATTCTACAAAGCTAATTGAATCAATTGAAAGTCAAAACACATTCAAACAAAGCTATTTGAATCAAATGAAAGTCAAATACATTCTACAAAGCTAATTGAATCAAATGAAAGTCAAACACATTCAAACAAAGCTAATTGAATCAAATGAAAGTCAAACACATTCAAACAAAACTATTTTAATTAAATGAATGTCAAATACATTCTACAAAGCTAATTGAATCAAATGAAAGTCAAACACATTCAAACAAAGGTATTTGAAGAAAATGAAAGTCAAATACGTTCTACAAAGCTAATTGTATCAAATGAAAGTCAAACGCAATCAAATAAAGCTATTTGAGTCAAATGAAAGTCAAACACATTCAAACAAAGTTGGTTAAATTAAATGAAAGTGAAATGTATTCTACAAAGCTAATTGAATCAAATGAAAGTTAAACGCATTCAAACAAAGCTATTTGAATCAAATGAGAGTCAAATACATTTTACAAAGCTAATTGAATCAAATGAAAGTCAAACACATTTAAACAAAGCTAATTGAATCAAATGTAAGTCAAATACATTCAACAAAGCTAATTGAATCAAATGAAAGTCAAACACATTCAAACAAAGCTAATCGAATCAAATGAAAGTCAAGCACATTCAAACAAAGCTATTTTAATCAAATGAATGTCAAATACATTCTACAAAGCTAATTGAAACAAATGAATGTCAAACACATTCAAACAAAGCTATTTGAATCAAATGAAAGTCAAATACGTTCTACAAAGCTATTTGAATCAAATGAGAGTCAAGTACATTCAAACAAAGCGAATTAAATCAAATAAAAGTCTAATACATTCTACAAAGCTAATTGAATTAAATTAAAGTCAAACACATTTCAAACAAAGCTAATTGAATCAAATGAAAGTGAAATGCATTCTACAAAGCAAATTGAATTAAATGAAATTCAAACACATTCAAACAAAGCTATTTGAATCAAATGACAATCAAATACATTCTACAAAGCTAATTGAATCAAATGAAAGTCAAACACATTCAAACAAAGCTAATTGAATCAAATGAAAGTCTAACACATTCAAACAAAGCTATTTTAATTAAATGAATGTCAAATACATTCTACAAAGCTAATTGAATTAAATGAAAGTCAAACACATTCAAACAAAGCTATTTGAAGCAAATGAAAGTCAAATACATTCTACAAAGAAAAATTGAAACAAATGAAAGTCAAACACAGTGAAACAAAGTTATTTGAATCAAATGAAAGTCAAATACATTCTACAAAGCTAATTGAATCAAATGAAAGTCAAACACATTCAAACAAAGCTAATTTAATCAAATGAAAGTCAAACACATTCAAACAAAGCTATTTTAATTAAATGAATAGCAAATACATTCTACAAAGCTAATTGAATCAAATGAAAGTCAAATACATTCAAACAAAGGTATTTGAAGAAAATGAAAGTCAAATACGTTCTACAAAGCTAATTAAATCAAATGAAAGTCAAACTCATTCAAACAAAGCTATTTGAATCAAATGAAAGTTAAATACATTCTACAAAGCTAATTGAATCAAATGAATGTCAAACACATTCAAACAAAGCTATTTGAATCAATTGAAAGTCAAATACATTCTACAAAGCTGATGGAATCATATGTAAGTCAAACGCATTCAAACAAAGCTATTTGAATCAAAGGAAAGTCAAATACGTTCTACAAAGCTAATTATATCAAATGAAAGTCTAACGCAATCAAATAAAGCTATTTGAGTAAAATGAAAGCCAAACACATTCAAACAAAGTTGGTTAAATTAAATGAAAGTGAAATGTATTCTACAAAGCTAATTGAATCAAATGAAAGTTAAACGCATTCAAACAAAGCTATTTGAATCAAATGAGAGTCAAATACATTTTACAAAGCTAATTGAATCAAATGAATGTCAAACACATTCAAACAAAGCTATTTGAATCAAATGAAAGTCAAACACATTCAAACAAAGCTATTTGAATCAAATGAGAGTCAAATACATTCAAACAAAGCGAATTAAATCAAATAAAAGTCTAATACATTCTACAAAGCTAATTGAATTAAATTAAAGTCAAACACATTCAAACAAAGCTAATTGAATCAAATGAAAGTGAAATGCATTCTACAAAGCAAATTGAATTAAATGAAATTCAAACACATTCAAACAAAAGCTATTGAATCAAATGACAATCAAATACATTCTACAAAGTTAATTGAATCAAATGAAAGTCAAACACATTCAAACAAAGCTAATTGAATCAAATGAAAGTCAAACACATTCAAACAAAGCTATTTTAATTAAATGAATGTCAAATACATTTCTACAAAGCTAATTGAATTAAATGAAAGTCAAACACATTCAAACAAAGCTATTTGAAGCAAATGAAAGTCAAATACATTCTACAAAGAAAAATTGAAACAAATGAAAGTCAAACACAGTGAAACAAAGTTATTTGAATCAAATGAAAGTCAAATACATTCTACAAAGCTAATTTAATCAAATGAAAGTCAAACACATTCAAACAAAGCTAATTTAATCAAATGAAAGTCAAACACATTCAAACAAAGCTATTTTAATTAAATGAATAGCAAATACATTCTACAAAGCTAATTGAATCAAATGAAAGTCAAACACATTCAAACAAAGGTATTTGAAGAAAATGAAAGTCAAATACGTTCTACAAAGCTAATTAAATCAAATGAAAGTCAAACACATTCAAACAAAGCTATTTGAATCAAATGAAAGTCAAATACATTCTACAAAGCTAATTGAATCAAATGAATGTCAAACACATTCAAACAAAGCTATTTGAATCAATTGAAAGTCAAATACATTCTACAAAGCTGATGGAATCAATGTAAGTCAAACGCATTCAAACAATGCTATTTGAATCAAATGAAAAGTCAAATACGTTCTACAAAGCTATTATATCAAATGAAAGTCTAACGCAATCAAATAAAGCTATTTGAGTCAAATGAAAGTCAAAACACATTCAAACAAAGTTGGTTAAATTAAATGAAAGTGAAATGTATTCTACAAAGCTAATTGAATCAAATGAAAGTTAAACGCATTCAAACAAAGCTATTTGAATCAAAATGAGAGTCAAATACATTTTAAAAAGCTAATTGAATCAAATGAAAGTCAAACACATTCAAACAAAGCTATTGAATCAAATGAAAGTCAAACACATTCAAACAAAGCTATTTTAATTAAATGAATGTCAAATACATTCTACAAAGCTAATTGAATTAAATGAAAGTCAAACACATTCAAACAAAAGCTATTTCAAGCAAATGAAAGTCAAATACATTCTACAAAGAAAATTGAAACAAATGAAAGTCAAACACAGTGAAACAAAGTTATTTGAATCAAATGAAAGTCAAATACATTCTACAAAGCTAATTGAATCAAATGAAAGTCAAACACATTCAACAAAGCTAATTTAATCAAATGAAAGTCCAAACACATTCAAACAAAGCTATTTTAATTAAATGAATAGCAAATACATTCTACAAAGCTAATTGAATCAAATGAAAGTCAAACACATTCAAACAAAGGTATTTGAAGAAAATAAAAGTCAAATACGTTCTACAAAGCTAATTAAATCAAATGAAAGTCAAACACATTCAAACAAAGCTATTTGAATCAAATGAAAGTCAAATACATTCAAACAAAGCTATTTGAATCAAATGAAAGTCAAATACATTCTACAAAGCTAATTGAATCAAATGAATGTCAACACATTCAACAAAGCTATTTGAATCAATT